>NC_056735.1:341578688-341878688 GCF_019279795.1 Protopterus annectens
TGTTGACCACCTCAATCATGACTTCATTAAGGAGCCATAACGGGTAACCCCTCTTGCAAAACATAGCTTTCAGATGGTCACACTCATCTAGGAAGTTATCAAACAAACTAACCATCCGGGCTGCCCTTACAAATTGGCCCTTTACTCCTCTTTTTTTGTTTAAATGGGTGTGCACTATCAAAATGCAGAAAGCTGTTTGAATAGGTTACTTTCCTATTAATCTGTGCTACAAAGGCCTTCAGTTGACACTCTTTCTTCAGTAAAATGTCCAAATGTGCTATTTGTTCACGGTTAACCTTATGTGTGAACTAAAAACTAAAATAGAGTTTTTATATAAACACCATTTTATAGATTTTACACATTATGTGACTTTTTGTATTTATATTTATTTTCAGCATTTCTGCACTTGTTAATGACATTTAAATGCTGGTTTTAAAGAGTGTCTTTTTAAAGATATTTTTATGATTGCATTTCATGAATATTTATGAGTTCTGGGAGGTCCTTTTTAGTCAATGTGATTGGACTGGTTTATTACTTAATTAATGCTCTTGCAGAATGTACGTAAGAGTGTTTTTCTGGATTTGTTCTTATCTGATGAAGTTGAGAAGGTTCTTGACGAAAGCACTTATCTATTTGTTATTTTGGTTTAATAAAAAGTGTTTTTACCGCTCCCAAAGTGTTTTGCGGCCATTTACTACAAGGATTTACTTCAGTTGCTGAAGCGTGTGGTTCCAGGAGTGCTGACTTTATTTTTCTAAACTACCATTTATATTAATATTAATATTACACAGTAAGATTGGACACCCTTTGTTAAGGGGCTTAAAGTAGCTATTAAGGAGTTGGCTGGTGGCAGTGATAACTACCTTATAGTCTGGGCAAAAGGGGGCATAGCTAGTAAACCTGTGCCAGCCTTTCCCAGGTGGATGTGTGTGTGTGTGTGTGTGTGTGTGTGTGTGTGTGTGTGTGTGTGTGTGTGTGTGTGTGTGTGTTTGTTCATGAGCTGCTTCCTGTGGCAAGGGTGCATTTAATCAGCCAGTGTTTGGGAGCAGCTGGGAATTTGGGGTAGGCTCCTTAATGGTCTCCAGGACTGCATGCTTAGTAATTATGAACCTGTTGTTTGCCAACCATTTCATATTGCATAGCTGATATAGTTTGAGAAATGTTATGGCAGTATCACCAGCACACCATTTATTTTCATCTGACATGGGCAATTTATTGTTCAAGGGCAGTAGGCACTGCATTTGTAGATGAAGCACTGAAGTGCACAGATAATTGCTAGTGGTAACCTCTGCATTAGAAATAGTTCTCTTTAATACGGAATTACTTATAGATATTGCGCATATTGATTTAGCATATGTTATCAGGTGGTTAATATTTCTTATTCTTTCATAAATACTCTTCTTTTTAAACTGTGCTGCACATGGCTGGATCTTAACGTATAATGCTAGTGATTTTTATACAATTTCATGTAGTTCATACAAACCTACCTATAAAGATATCAATACAGTACATGTAATTTATTTCTTCATAACAATAATGTGTGTAAACAATCAACAGCATGGTTATAAATGCTGGTTGGGTGTGGAGGGTAAAAGTGTTATAAGCTCTTATCTGGTAATTTTTAAACAGTCTTTAATTTGGAATTGCAGGTGTGTGTGTGTGTGTGTGTGTGTGTGTGTCTGTGTGTGCGTGTGTCTGTGTGTCTGTGCGTGTGTGTGTGTGTGTGTGTGTGTGTGTGTGTGTGTGTGTGTGTGTGTGTGTGTGTGTGTGTGAGAGAGAATTAAGTTGGAATCCTTTGGCTACTTTGTCTTTGTGAAACTAATTTTAAATATTTTGAAATTTATGACTTTGGTAATTATTATTACATTTTTTGACACGTTCTTCTGAAAAGGATGCACTCAACATAATTGCTCTAATTGTTGGATTTGGGAGATGCCTGTGGATATAAATGAACAAATAATCTGCCACTGGCCAGATGCATTTTCAATGACCAAGTTTTTTAGTGGAAGAGAAGTTTACTGTTGCTCCTGCTGTTTTCAGTGTGAGACTTTTGTTTAGCAAATGGCCATCAGTGCTTGTGTTATAAAATTTGAAATAAAGGTTTTAAATCAAATCTCTGTAATCATTGTAAAAGTATAACATGGACACTAACAGGTTAAATATTTATGGTAATTGGGGAAACGCAGCCTAGTAATGAGATACTGGAATAGCTGTGGGGTGGGGAGCCCCTGCTCTGTTGCCCTGCCTAGGTTCCCATTTGAGAATGATCCAGCTCTGCTTCTGCCCTTTTCTCTGTGGATCTGCATTTTAAAGGCACCTGTTTCCAGCTGATCCTATTATCTGTCTCCCAGACAAGCTCCTTAAATTGCCACCATATGACCTTTATTTCTACATGCTACCCAGGGCTAAAGAACTTCTTTTTCAGGACTGAAATCTGTTTTTCCCATGGATACTCCATGCAACCTACACTGTTTACTATAGAGAGAGAGACATGAGGAGACAATGAGGAGAGAGGGAGAAAAAGGTGTGTGTTAGCCATTGCACTGTAATAAGTGATTCTTTAGTGCCTGGGGTCATTTGGGTTATGGTAAGGTGGCTGTGCTGCCTGGGGTCATTTGGGTTACGGTAAGGTGGCTATGCTGCCTGGGGTCATTTGGGTTATGATAAGGTGGCTGTGCTGCCTGGGGTCATTTGGATTATGGTAAGGTGGCTGTGCTGCCTGGGGTCATTTGAGTTACGGTAAGGTGGCTGTGCTGCTGTGCTGCCTGGGGTCATTTGGGTTACGGTAAGGTGGCTGTGCTGCCTGGGGTCAGTTAGGTTACAGTAAGGTGGCTGTGCTGCCTGGGGTCAGTTGGGTTACGGTAAGGTGGCTCTGCTACCTGGGGTCATTTGGGTTATGGTAAGGTGGCTGTGCTGCCTGCCTGGGGTCATTTTGGTTACGGTAAGGTGGCTGTGATGCCTGGGGTCATTTGGATTACGGTAAGGTGGCTGTGCTGCCTGGGGTGATTAGGGTTACGGTAAGGTGGCTGTGCTGCCTGGGGTCATTTGGGTTATGGTAAGGTGGCTGTGCTGCCTAGGGTCATTTGGGTTACGGTAAGGTGGCTGTGCTGCCTAGGGTCATTTGGGTTATGGTAAGGTGGCTGTGAAAAACATTGAATTGATTTAAGACAGAACAATTAGTATATGCTTGTGTATACTTTTGTATGCATGTGCGAGTGTGTGTGCGTGCATGTGTGTGTTGTTGAAAATGATAGCTTTAAAAAGTGAGAACAGATATATTTATTTTTTGTAATTAAAATAAATAAATACATTAATTTAGGGCATGATTTAGTCCTGTCACTATTGATAAGAATTATAAAGATCCTTGACTGACTTTTTTTGGATTCTTATGTTTATAATATGCAAGCTGAGTACTTAACTATATTTGTGCTTTATGAACTTGGGAACCACAACATCTGTAAAGTTATTAAAAGCAGAGGTACTGATAATAACTAAAATTTTGGAACTTGAAATAGAGTAAACCTCCTTTAATAGAGCAGTTGACTTGTTTCTTAGTGGGTGGTGCTATATTGTAAGGAGGAAATAATGTGGCCTGTCACGAGCACGTCAGTGAAACAATCAGGGACACCCATTTAACACTGTACAGCTGGCATTTTCCTGACTAAAGCTGCATTAGATAGAGCCTGCTAGCTAATAAGAGTGCTGGCATTAAGTCTGTCATTTCTGTGCTGGGCAATGGTCCAACTGTCAGTTAAGATAAAATTTGAAGCTGATGGCCAGCTGGTATATTTCTTTGTGACATCTGATCAACACTTGAGAGTCCAGAGTTTGGAGGATGTTTGGAATAACACTGTGGTGCACATTAGTTATTTATCTGTGTTTCAAGGAATGTAGCTGTAAAGCAGCTTTTAGTATAAAAAAAAGCAAAACTTGAAATGAGGTTGCAGGAACACTTGAATCTTCCAAATCAGCAGTTCACATTCAGTGAGCTTTCACCCATAAGGGCCAGAATAAGGCACAGCCTTAAATAATCATGACTAATTAAGCAATCAACATCCAGTTTAAATTTTAAACAGACAAAGAGATTATCAGACTACTATACATTGCTAAAACTTCATAAAATATTTCATTAAATGAAACTTTTGTTCAAAGTAAAATACTTATGTTACCATATGTTCATAAGTGTTAAAATATATCTACATTAACATAGTTAAATTATCTTACATAAATATTTTATTAGAATTTCAGCTTGCATTATCAATGGTATTAACAACAAACCACTTGATGGCAGCATTGATGTCAAACATATATAATCTTCCAATATTAGATGTTAAGACCAGGTCATTCCATTTTATTGTACTAATCTAAGGAATTTATATTAATAACTTGGCTTGTTAAAACATGACATTAAAAACAACATTGTAATGTGCAATGCAATGTATATTAAACATACTGTTACTGTTGAAACATGATACTTTAAATCACCAAAACTATGTGGGTCGTTATGTTACACCATAACATTCACATAAAGCCATAATAATCATTCGTAGTATTCAACATTCCCAGACGCGCCTGTTCTTGTTTATCAATTGTGCTTTATCGATTCTGACAGCCATATCTTCTCTGCTATTCTGCTCCCGTTATTTCTTTCTAAGAAGCCGACAGCGGGATGCACCGATTGCTTCTCACCCGTCTCTTAATACGTACAAACAAAATGCTTAGACGTGGCTGTTATCCATTATGCAAAAACTGAATTTCTGCCTCCACACCATCATTGTATATTAATAATAAATATTACTAACTTAATTATATAACAGATCTGTATATATTCCATTGAATATGACATAAAATTTTGTTGAACACCATGTCATCCTCTTTCTCTCAAATCCCAACAGTTACTGAGCGTTCCTTTCATACCAGAAATGCCCTCAGATGCCCACAAATATCTACACACTTTTGCCGAAAGGGAGATGGAACAATCCTTTCACCTTCTCCTCATAATTCCATGCTGGCGAGTTATTGGCTACATTGATGCTTTCCATAGTTAATACCTCATATAAGGCCAGCATAAAAACATACAGTTCAGCACACCGACATTCATGTTCGTATATTTTGTGGCCTGAAATACTGCTAATACTCATTATTAACCGAAGAAGCTTTTGCTATTCAGCGTTTCCACAACAGATCTTTCGTCATTCTGGTACTGGCGTTCGTTAGCGTAGCCGGCCGTTCACGCCGACGCCGATCTCTACAAGGGAGAAGGTTTCATTGACGCCCTGAACAGCCCATGGGAGATTGTTCTTTATTTGTTTGGGAGACTATTGTAGATTAAGTGATAATGACCTACAGCCAGTGTCTTTTTGATAAATTGTCATAATACTCTGTGCCTGTGTAATAGCTTGGTTGATGTACCTTACCGATAATCATCATTAACTAACATAATATTCATGCCCTATCCCGCTCCGGTCTCAGCAGCCCCATACGTTCGTACCTTAAGTATGTCATTCGTCTTCGTGCTCCTGTCGTTATGCCTGTTTCTGACCAGACGGATTAAATTATGTCGTTTCATCACGGCCACGATGATGCGTATAGTTACTAAATATTATCTACTTCCGTTCCTCTGGTCATTCAACCATAGTCGCTCACCGGTTTCGAGCCTGACTGTGTTTCACATCTACGACCGAAATTCGTATGTCACCATTGTTTCTTCATGACGATAGCCTCTTTTTTCAGTTGAACTTTTTCCTTTATGCGACAAAGATCTTAACCTCAGACATCAGCCTGGCTCTTCAGGCACTTTTGACTGTTCAGGATTGCTCGAGAATTCCTCGAGTAGTGGGACTGAATGCAAGGTCCCCCTCCCATTCAGTCCCCACCACTCCGAGGACGCCACGCTCTATGAGCAGGGGAGGCAAAAAGAAAATTCATGGAACCGAATCAAGTGGGGCCCACTTTGAAGAAAAATGTGGACAAAGGCAGTGAATCATTAGTTATAAACTTATCACATAAAGAACTAAGTTCAGATGAGAAAGAAGTATTAGAGAAAGGTTTATCATTCATACCTAGCAGAATGAGTGAGCATACAGATACAGTCATCGATGTGAGAATGTTCGCCAGAAACCTTCAATTGAAACTTGACTATGGACAGAATGATAGGACAGAGTAGTGAATGTATTTAAACCAGTTAGCACGCACTTCCCTTTGCATCCCGCCATTGACACGTATTCAAGACTAGTAGAGAATGACCTTTATGAGTACTACACTAATAGGAAATCTGGTCAGAGGAACAAACATAACAGGAATAACTTGACCTTTAAGCAGAGACATGCTTTACAGAAACTTAAAGATGATGACAGTATAGTGATAGTACCAGCGACAAGGGAGGACCACTAGTTGTTATGAGCACGGAACATTATATTAGGAACATGAATGATATGTTGATTAATGATGGTAGTTATCAGGTATTGAACATCAATGAAGTAATTACAAGAATTTTAGAGTGTATGATACTCGAGGACCTTGTTAAAAGCAATTTAATCAAAAAAGACTTTTATATGTATCTTAAGGTCCAACATCCATTAATCCCTATTCTGAAGGGTCTCCCCAAAATACACAAAGGACTTCACAATCCTCCCATGAGACCTATTGTTTCAGGACGTGGATGGTTGACAGAACCATTCTCCCTTTGTAGAACAACATCTGAGGAAAGTACTGGAGAGTAATGTCAACATCTTGAAAGACAGTAAGCAGTTCCTTCTTGAATTATATGAGTATCTCTAAGGAGAATGATGTTGAAGAACTCTGTTTAGTGACCTTGATGTAAAAGCCTCTTCACGGTTATTCCCAATGAAGTAGGTATTAACAGTGTTTCAAGTTACCTTAAGAAATATACAGACATGGATAATCAGTTTATAGAACTACTTACTATGTTTCTGGAAATTATACTAGAAAATAATGTTTTTATCTTTAATGAAGCATTATATATAGAATGATGTGAGCTAGGGGCACATCCTGTGCCAATAGCTACACCAACATAGTAATGGCTGAATGGGAGAATGAAGAGTTGTTCCATCTCCCTTCCTTTAAGAATAATGTCGCCTTCTACAAAAGATTTGTGTTTCCTGGTATGGAAAGGAACACTCAGTAACTTGTTAGAGTTTGAGAAAGAAGTTAATAGTATGACGACTCTTAAAGTTTACTATGTCATATTCAATGGAATATATATCTTCCTAGATGTAAATATAATTAAGTTAAGTAATGGTATTATTAATACTTCAATACACAGGAAAGAGTGCTTTAGGAATTCAGTTTTGCATAGGAGTAGTATGCATCCTAAGCACATTTTTGACAACATTATTAAAGGACAAGTTATGAGAGCATCCAGGTTAAATCCCACTGAATCAGGCTTCTTAGAAGAAATAGCAGAACTTAAGGATAGATTACTAGAGAGATCCTATGAAGCAAATTGACATCGATAAAACAATTGATGATGTCTATAAACTAAGAGAGACAAGAGCACGCCCATATTTTTCAATGTTGTTGATACTACAGATGGAGAAGATAATATACAAGATGCTAAGAATCCAACTGTCAGTATATCCATGCATTATACAAAAGACATTGCAGAAGTTAGGGATATATTAACTAGGCATTGGCATCTCCTAAAAATAGATGAGGACATTGGTAGTTTAGTGGGTGACCTACCTAGATTTAGTTATAAGAACAAGAATAATTTGAAGAGGACATTATGCCATAAGACTATGAATTATCACACAATACATCTCACAAACACTAGTCCCTGTCATAATTGTAATCAGTGTGAATACATTAACACAGATACACAATTTAAGTTACCCATTACAGGACACATTTTCACATTCCACACTGGTACCTCTTGTAGGACTGAAAATGTTGTATACTTAGCTCGATGTAAAGCCTGTACGGCTTTCTACATAGGGAAAACTAACAGAGAGCTAAGAGAGAGAATAAGGAACATAATTATGCAATAAGGACAGGCGATGATAGGAATGCCCTGGCCAGACATGTGACCAAGAAAGGTAGACATCATATATTTAAGTTTTGTGTTATACAAAATGTTATAATGACTTTGAGAGGAGGGGACATAGAGACTACCACTCTTGAATAATAAACTAGATGGATCATTCGTAAAGCAGATCACCCCCCTGGCTTAAATGATAAAATTAACATCTATCCTTTTCTTAAGAAGAGGGGATTAAAGAAAGTTTTTTAGAGATATTATAAGCATAGATTTTATTAATTGTTATAGATATAACATGAAACTACCTTACCAAGATTACACATCATAATGATGATTTCATGCTTAACATTACACATGTATTCCACTAGAATATGAATACAATAGTTTTTGGTGATTTAAAGTATCATGTTTCAACAGTAGCAGTATGTTTAATATACATTGCATACACCGAAAACTTGTATGCACATGGTACAATGATTTGTTTTTAATGTCATGTTTTAACAAGCCAAGTTATTAATATAAATTCCGCTTAGATTAGTACAATAAAATGAAGAAATTCTAGTACAGGAATGACCTGAAATTATGTTTTAACATCTAATATTGGAAGATTATATATGTTTGACATAGTAACAGCAATGCTGCCATCAAGTGGTTGTTTGTTGTTAATACCATTGATGGCAATGCAAGCTGAAATTTAATAAAATATATTTATGTAAGATAATTTAACTATGTTAATGTAAGATATATTTTTAACACTTATGAACATATGGTAACATAAGTATTTTACTTTGAACAAAAGTTTCATTTAATGAAATATTTTTATGAAGTTTTAGCAATGTATAGTAGTCTGATAATCTTTTTGAATAGCAACCTTCTGTTTAAAATTTAAACTGGATGTTGATTGCTTAATTAGTCATGATTATTTAAGGCTGTGCCTTATGCTACACTTTGTACAGTCTGAAGAAGCCCTTATGGGTGAAAGCGCTCACTGAATGTGAAATAAAGAACGTTCCTTGGTTATTTGGAGTTATTGTTCTTTTAACTGCTGAGTTTTGGAAGATTCTTGGTATCGGAAGTAGCTAAGTGTTCCTGCAACCTCATTTCAAGTTTAACTTTGATTTACTTTCAGCAGGAACACTGTTTTCTGGGTCGGAACGCTGAGCTTGTTCGTATAAAAAAAAGCAAGTTAGGAGAGATCAGCATACGTCAGTAGTGAATATGTGTGATCTTGTCAAGACAAACTGACTTCCAGTATGAATGACTCAAGGTTCTGTACTATTAAAGTAAAACAATATGGAAGTGTAAGCTCTGGACATCAAAAAAGCAGAAAATAAGGTTGAGAGTAGCAATGGTTATTGTTAATACAGAATACTATGACCTCACTTTTTTATCACTTGTCCAGATATTTCCAATGACCTGCATTGTTACACTTGTAGATTAAAAGGATCCTGTGGTTTTAAGACTCCAGAGCTGTATTTAATTTACTATGGTAAATATTCCTATTTTACTGGGGCATTCATATGCAGCTCTTCTTGTATAATATTCTGTGCTTGAGCTTGTAGATTGATAATAGTTTTCATAATACAGTTGTTCCCTGCATTACTGAATAAGGTTGTTGAAAAAAAAAGAGAAAACAGAAAATAATTTGGAGAAAGCATACTACACACATGTGAAGTTTACATCCATGTGTGAGTAATGTGTGCCAGAAATTATGAATATGAACCTTTGCTAGGTTCACCAGCTTGATTGGAGAATAAATTTACCAAGTACTTAATTACTTCCCCTCTCGACAATGTAGAAAATTATCTTCACCTTCCCTACCTGCAAAGATGTTTTTGGTGTGGTTATAGCGCAGTGATGTAAGGTAGTGGATATTGGAAGTGGATACTTCCCTCTTGAAGATGTCAAGTGCACATATGCACAGACTCGTGCAGACACATAAACACGTACACACACACACACACACACACACACACACACACACACACACACACACACACACACACACACACACACACACACCTAGTTACAGGAAGGACTAGAACATACCATAAGTAAACAGTAGTAAGCAAATGAATCTTGTTCATTACGTCCAGATGGGTTTCTTGTGAAGTATAAAAGTATTTGTGGAATGTTTAGAATAAATGTTCTTAACAGACAGCAGACTGACTGAACAGCCAACAAGTTTGGGGAGCATTCTGCATTCTGTGGTCAGTGTGGATTTTTGTTTCCAGAATCCATAAAAGTGATTCTGTCCTCAATGAAACAGTGATACTGTAGGATGACATGCCAGCTGTCTTCAAGTTCTATTGCTGTCATCTGGGGAAAGTCACCAGCTCAAACACCTTGCTCCTCTAGAGAACCTTTCAGTGGCTGTTCTTGCCTTTGTCTCCTTGCAGCTTTATCAATCTAGTGCCTGTTACCGTGGGCTCCCTGACACAGAAGTTGAACCTTTGCAGCTGTTGCAGAGCTCAGATGTAGATCTAGTTGTGATATGTAATGCTACCAATATTTAACAGTAAAGAAATTCCATTTGTACCTCTTGGGTAAAAAAAAAAAAAAAAAAAAAAAAAAATGAAAGTTGGTTAGTGCAGCGGTAGCATTGTCGCCTCACAGCAAGAGGTTCTCCTGTTTGATTCTCGGCTGGAGCGCCTTCTGTGTGGAGTCTGCATGTCCTCCCCGTGGTCAAGTGGTGTTCAAAAGACATGCGTGAATGGGCGTGCCTTCGTTAAAGGTTGGGCATCGAGCTGGCACTGTAAAAAAAAAAATCTACTGCCAATCATTAGCTGATGTTCCACTGTGGCGACCCCTAACCGGGAAAAGCCGAAAGAACTACTATAAACCATTGTCAGTGTTTGGAGAATGGACACAGTTACTTGTATTGGATATGGGCTGTAATATTCTCAGTCTGTGACTATCGAGTAGAATATAGAGTTTCTAATAATCAAGACAATACAGCTGACTCTTCAGACTCCTGCCATTATGAACTTTGGGGAAAAGCAGAGATGGAATAACAGATTATACAAATGATTTAAATGAGGAAATATTTCCAGGAAGTATGCTTTCAGTTTTGTGATGGAAGGTTTGCCTTCAAAAGTAGAAGTTGAAAACATTCTCTAAAAAGATTTAAACTTTCATTGGAAAGACGCTGTGTCCTGGGGGACTTGAGCAGTAAATATATGGAAACTAAGAAGGGCTGCACTGGAAAAACACTTCACAGGTCACCGTGGGATTGCAAACATGAAAGCACTAGCTACAAAGTTTGCTTTGTGGCCAGGGTATCCAGAAACCAATGACTTAGCCAAAAGATTTATACAGATCATTCAAACAGGTACAAAGGAGTTATCAAATACCGTGTTAGAGACTGATGATAAATTCTCACCTTTTCTGCTATAATGTAGAATAACAAAGAATTATACTACAGGACATCATCAGAAGATAATTTCTTGAACAGAAACATCAGAAACGTGGGATGACATAAAGAAACTGAGCTTTAGAGGAGTGTTCAATAAAAAACAGTACTTGCATAAATTCTAGAAAAGTGCATGAGAGTCAGAGCGCTCAATGAAGAGGATTCATTGCATTTCCGTTACAGCTTTGGGAAGGTCTTAAGTAAATTACAGATATTGTAATGGAAAACAATAGGATCATGTACAGTTGAAGTAAATGATTCATTAATGTCCTGCTGAAGACATTTTGACCAGAAGAGGTATAGTGCTTGAGTGCCTAAGCACAGTATCGGTTCTGAAGAGCAGAGTTAATTTGCAAGTATATTGGACTGTTACTTTACAATATGGCACATGCAGAGAATTAATATTTCCAGTCCTGACTCTCAGGCACATGAAAGATTTTTTCTGCTGCATTGCCTTCTCTGGTTATACTAGTACTGCAATACAATGTTCTTGTTTTGAACAAAGGTGATTTCTCGCTAGCCCATGCACGTTATCTCACTGCTGTTAATCCTGAAGTCAAGTCACTTCTTAATCAGCAACTGACTGTTTGCAACTGCAGTTCTGCAATAAAAATGTATCTGCAGATGAACATGCTTGCAATGCTGCTGGACTGAGTACAGTGGTAGAAAAATATTAAAGAGTTTCTGCAAAAATTAAATGTTTATAATAATAATGTTTAAAGGAAAACATGGAGCTGGGAGATAATCACCTTAGAGCAGTGGTTCCCAAACTTTTTCCATTCTTGGCTCCCTTGCTGAACCCACGTTTTCCCAAGCCCCCCCCCCCCCATCAAATTCTAACAAGTATACCTTGTGAAATAGCTAGTATTTTTTTTTTTAATTAAAAGGGTTAGGTAGCAACTTTCAAATGCAAACTGAAGAACAGACAACCAAAATATGGCACCAGAGTCCCCCTGCAGCCATTCCAATGTCCCATTACCTGGCTATTTCGTCCCATTTAGCTAATGTGTGCATGCATACTGCTTTACTTCTCAATGATTATTTGGATTTTACTTTTACATTTTATAAAGCACAATGCACAAACACTAATAGATATCTGCTAAACAAAGTAATACTGTCTCACACACACAATGAAAATGGACTTGGAATTAAAACTTCTCTGCCCTTGAAACTCACATTCATTGAAACCCTCACCACATCCAAAGAAAATGCATCCAGCCAGTGGTGGATAAAGAATACCTATGGGCTGTTTTCAAATCATAGGCCCCTTGCACACAAAACAAGAAACATACATGCATTCTTTGATGCACCTTCCTGACTTTAAATTATATTCCTTGTACAATACAACACACTTGCTAGACTTAGAGTGCATTATAAATTTACTGTTTGAACATTTTTCCAGTAGTAGGCAATGAAACAAAGTGAACAAATGACAAAACTGCCCAGTTCAGAACATTTCCATCATAAAAGTCTACTTACACACACACATTTTTTTTCTTATAATGCAGCACAGAATATAATAATTCTGATTTTCTGTTCCAGAATTTGGGTTAATATTTTTTGCTCTTTCCACTGAGACACAAATGCCCTTGTGCATGACATTTGCTCACTTCTGTTCTATCTGTAGCGACACCCTTGACGTGTTACACCCATCCCCTTTAAAAGTACAGCACAGTACAGTATCAGCAATGCATCTACAGACTGTGGTTGTAGAACCCACAGTCTTCTGCATCACAAGCAAGCATTTAACAGTTAAGCTGTTATCAAGCAATAGCCTTCAAAAATGTCATTGACTGAACACAATTTGCACAGCCCATCAGTCTTATACCACAGTACAATCAACATCCGGTTTTAAGAGAGCACAACTTTGATCTCAAAGTGCAGACATTTGCACCACAAAACAGGCTTACAATCAGAAAACACGAAAAGCACTTCATGACAGCTCAGCATTAAAGAACAAATTTAGTACCATTCAACAGTACTGTAACTTCAGATAGCAGAAATCTCACTATTTAACAATCACACAACAGCAGGGTTTAATAGTAATGCAAGTCTAAAACTGACAGAAGAATTAGCACCATGCAGAATAAGAAAGGAACACTGACTAGTACGAAGCAACCCCACTGTGACGCAGTATAATATGTTAATACATATTACAACACCCAAGCACAATTATATAACAAACACATTAAATTAATATAGGTTATTATAAAATAGCTTTAGCATTAGATGAATATTTAGTAGATAATAGAATCACTCTAGATACGTATAATTTTTTGAAAAATGAATATCCTATATTAGCTACAATTGTGGGTATCCCAAAAGTACATAAGGATATCAATAATCCTCCATTCAGACCAATTATATCAGGTAGCAGATCAAAGACATTTAATATGAGTAGCCATCGATAGATGGGTTAAACATATTTATGAAAACATCCCACATGTAGTTAAGGACTCATGGATGTTTTTGTCTCGGTTAACTACGGACAGATGGAAAAGTAACCTGATCTTTGTCACTATTGATGTCATTGATGTGTTCTCCTGTGTTCCCAGGGAACAAGGATTAGAGTTATTCTGTGATAGCTTGAGAAAGTTTTCTCATTTAAGCTGGGATCGTATTAATTTAATCACTGATGTGATGGGCCTGGTTTTGGAACATAACTATATATATTTTGAGGGTGAGCATTATAAACAAACAAAGGGGGTGGCTATGGGGGCCTCTTGTTACCCCATTTTCACCAATTTAGTCATGCGTGAATGGGAAAACCAATACCTATTTAATAGTGATTATTTTCAACATATTACATGCTATACAAGGTTTTTGGATGATATGTTTTTATTATGGGATGGGCCCATAGAGATCCTTAAAGAGTTTTTAGAATACCTTAATACAACTAGCCACTTTCTCAAGTTCACTTATAATATCAATCACAAAGGTATAGCCTACTTGGATACATATGTTAGACATAATGAAACAGGTTTCCAGTCTGAAATATATAGAAAGGAAACATTTTCTAATGGATACCTTGATTACACTAGTAATCATCCTAGACACATCTTAAAGAATATTTATAAAGGTCAATGTATACGAGTGGCAAGAATGACATCAGATTACAATATTATGATTAAAGAGATAAATAATATAAGAACTATGTTTGTCAATAGAGGTTATCCTTTGCCTTTATTAGATGATATTTCAGCATATGTTATTAAAGAATGGGGCAAAAAATATTCACCCATCCTTGGTTATAAGTTAGGTAATATAATAGGTATGAGAAATAAGGCACAAGAAGAATTTAATACAGTGTGTGAACTAACATATTCCCCGTTTGTGACTGGTGTTAAAAATATTATAGAAAAGCATTGGAATAACTTAGTTATGGATGATGAATTAATGAAAGTAGTTGATAAGAAACCCAGCTTTGTGTTTAAAATGGGTATGAATATTAAGAATTTATTAAACAGAATGACTAATGATATTATGGTAGGAGACACACATACTAAAAATGTGGGTCTTGCAAACAATGCACTGCTATCAATGAAGCAGTAGGAATTAGATTGGATGATATCAATAAAACATGTGGTTTTTAAAAAAGGAAATTGTAATAGCAAAAATATAGTTTACTTAGCTAAGTGTATGTCTTGTACAGCTTTTTATATAGGAAAAACAGAAAGACAGCTTAGGAAGCGCATCTATGAGCATTTATATAAGATCAAAGTTAAGGATATGAAAAATGCCATGTTTAGGCATATTAGTAAGTATGGAGAGACACATAAATTTAAATTTGCGATAATTGATCAAGTATATATATATCCCCTCGGGGGGGGGGGGGAATTATAAAGCACAGTTAAGCAAGAGGGAAAGTGTATGGCAAATGATAAATAATGCAACAAAATTTCCTGGTATAAATGAATATATTTCTATCAAACCAGTACTGCAACTTTTATAGCTTTGGCTATAACTTAAAATGTCAAGGATTTTAAATTAAATTATGTTATTTTAATATAATTTTAATGGTGTTTATAGTCTGGAGTTTTAAACTTGTTACAGCATATAATTCTATGATGTATTTGTATATTTATACAATTCTTATGCATTGGCACTTTAAAATAGGATATTTCGCTGCTCATCAGCATTTTTGGCGCCAAAAGGTTTTTAAATATGCAAATGGATGTTTGAACTAGTGTTCTGAAGAAGTCTGTATTTTACAGATGAAAGCGCTTAACCGATTGTCACAGTAGTGTGTATAATTTCGATAAATTTTCTTTTACTTGCCCGGGTCCAGTTTCACTCGTACTGTTTACCAAGCAGAGACAGCGTTTTGTCTCATTATTGTATCTTCTGCAGTTGTGTTTCGTTTATAGGCTTACAATCAGAAAACATGAAAAGCACTTCATGACAGCTCAGCATTAAAGAACAAATTTAGTTCCATTCAACAGTACTGCAACTTCAGATAGTAGAAATCTCACTATTTAACAATCACACAACAGCAGGGTTTAATAGTAATGCAAGTCTAAAACTGACAGAAGAATTAGCACCATGCAGAATAAGAAAGGAACACTGACTAGTACGAAGCAACCCCACTGTGACGCAATATAATATGTTAATACATATTACAACACCCAAGCACAATTATATAACAAACACATTATGAGAATGGAATTAGAAAGACAAAAACAGCGGACACCAGAAAGTCAAATCAACACAAAGCACGACTTCAGCAAAAAAAAAAAAAAAAAAAATACAAACTGCTCATTAAAACACACACACACACACACACACACACACACATACACACACACACATACACACACACACATACACACACACACACTGGCAGCTTCCATACCACTGAAACTGAAACGGCAGCTTCCATACCTCTGAAACGTCCATTCCTCTATTGGCAGCTCAGAGTAGCGCTCAGCCTCACCACTCCGAAATGTTCATTCCTCATCCTCAGTCTTGCAGCTCATATAAATCCACCAGCACCACCAGACTCGCATTGTGGCATTCAAAACATTTGGAAAGAGATGCATGCGTGAGCCAGAAATGGATACACATTGAGACTTGAGCTTGATTCCGACAGGCTGGTACCCGTCTCATGGAGCTGACATCGTCATGTGTGTGATGACATCAGCTCAAAAAATCCTGAGATTTATTTTTTAAAATAAAAGTGTGGGGAAATGGGAGGTATGTTCGCGGCGCCCCTGTGAGAAAGCTGTGGCTCCCCAGGGCACCACGGCACACACTCTGGGAACCCGTGCCTTAGAGTATAAAACTAGAATGAAAAATTACACATTTTTTCTCTGGATTTGAAAGATCAGGATGTGGTAAGGAATACCTGTCTGTCAGCATAAACAAAAATTGCCTGAAAAAAAACTCCTAGAAGCCTAAGGGTGATGAAGGTGTATGACAACGTACAATATCAGTCTGTGGTATTAAAGCACTTATTGGAAATGCTAGCAGCAACAGCAGCACTTTGAGCACACTGAAGAAATGGCAAGCTGAAATGTGAGGGCAGAGGTCTCCATCTGCAGATGCATAAATATGAATGAGCTGTAAATTCTAAACCACTCCGATATTCTTAGTAGAGGTGTAGACTTTTCTTACTTCAGAAAATGTATATCAATTCACATTCTTTCTATTCAGTGAAAATTTGAAGTTAATAGTGCTATCATTTTAAAAAATGTCCCTGATTGTCCCTGATTATTTCTGGATTTGTCCTAATTCTGATGAGGTTTGTCCCTGATTCAGTTGAGAGCTATGATGAGAAGGATAACGATAAACCATTTTGAGCAGGTTGATTTAGAAGCTCATTTATGTGTTTTGTTACATTTTTTATTTCATTGTGAGCCTGCATCTTCAGTGGTGGTGTTGTATGCTTTTTAACATTTTACTGACCTGGAAGAGTTGAACAGTACTGGATACCATATAAATGCAGTCTGCAGTGACGAGGCATCTGGGCCTGGGGAACCTTTTCCAGGGATAGCTGTAGTTTGAGTAGGAGACTGGAATAAGATGGATGCCTTGCTGCTGCTGTTCAGATCAAATGGAATAAATCTAACTGATCTTCAGATTGCCAACAGAGAGAGAGAGACAGAGAGAGAGAGAATTAGAGTGCAGATATATCATATGCACAGACAGCTCTATTTGGTCAGCCAAAGCTCCACTGTTTTAGTGTTAGCAGTAAATAATGAAAGCGTGTCTGGGAATCTGGGAATTGCCTAGTGAGGTATGTGCTTTAGAGGAATTGTCTCTTGCTGAAGTATGTTTTTTGTGTACAAGGGGGACAGTTTGCCAAAAGTGCTGATGGTATTAAATGAAAAAAAAAATGTATGCAATGACATACAAGCTGTAAAGCTTTATTTGGAAGAGCTGCATACGGGGGGGGGGGGGGGGGGGGTAGTTCGCCAAGAGTGGTGGTGATGAAAACAAATTACAGTAATGGGGAACCAAAGCCTATCCTGGAAAACAATGGATGCAAGGCATGAAAACAGTCCCATGTGGGGCACCAGTTTGTCAAAGGACACAAACATGTTTGCACATTTAGAAACACACACACTCACACCAAAGGGTTGCTTGGAACATCACCATTTCAGATACCTGCAATTTTTGGGATCCGGTAGGAAGCTAAATACAATGGTAAAAGGTCACACAGACACAGGGAGAATAAACATTATTATGTGGAAAGTACCCCATCCTAGATCCAAACTAGAGATCTTTGAAGAATGAGGCAGCGGCATTTACCACTGTAAAACTGTGCAGCTTTATACAATGACATTCAGAACAATTATTGTTGGTACACGGAAAATGAGTAAAGTTATAATTTATTTTCCTTGATCTCTCTTATGCAAACCATGGGAAAAGGCATGGAAGTCATACTTGACAGGGCACTTAGGAGACTCTGGAGGGGTTTCTGTTCTTTTCTCATACCTGTTGTTCTTAGAGCAGCGTATTCTTGAAAATTGTGGATCTTCAGACTTCACAGACTGTAAAGATGCAAAAAATGATTATATTGGAAGGCATTTTGCACAGAGGAACTGCATGCTGTTGTGGATGAGATGAATGAGATCTGAATATCCAGCTGGGTGAATCCTTCTTTAATTGTATACCTGCAGGAAGTTAATCTGACGTACCTAATACAACAGAGTTACTTTACATTTAAAAGCGGTCTCATAATTGTTTGGTAAAATGAACATTTTAGGGCAGCTTCATATCACATTAAGCAGTGACCTCCTCTACTAAGCACACATTCATAAAAATGGAACTGCAGTTCATGCTGAGCTTTAAAACATTAATATTAAACAGAGGGAATATTAACGTGTATTGTTTGTAATAAGCATTATACCAATGAACTAAGTGAAAGTCTGCTTGCAATTCATGTGCCAAGTTCTGTGTGGATGTGGGTTGGGGGGTGAGGGAACCATGGTAAATCTGACAGAATACACTGAGGCTTACCATATGTCATCTCCATACATTAATTATTCCTAAAGTTAAAACATTGATAGTACTGGCCCATTATGCCTGGATAGGCTGTATTGAAAAGGAGCTGTACACTGCACCAGTTGTGAATGTGCCCAATAACATCGCATAGGAATAAAACCACCTAATATGGCAGGTGGCACTGTTCCACCATAGTCATCCACATGTAAGGTATGACAGCTGTCACATGATATTACTGTGCTGTCTTAGTATGCCCCTAGCATGGTGTGCTAAGTGTAATTAATGAAGAATACGTACTGGTCCATATTTGTGAATTATAACTGATATCGAACTGTGCCACATTGGTCAGTGTAGTTATTGAATGGAAGGCTCCTGGTCTCCAGATAGCTGTATTTTCTGATGTTGTAAGTAGCTGTGTGTGAGTTTTGTGCCTTCTATGCATGGTTTCTTGCAGTACTCTGGTAATTTGAAAGAGAACGGAGAAAGGCAAGCTGCAGAAGCAGTTATGTATATCCAAGACACATACCATGTATTACTGAACACTTCTGCTACAGTTAGCGATACACCTAGACTAGCTAGCCCACATGTTCTTTCTTGTTATTAAGTGGTTAAAATTAACTGGTATACAGTGAGTAAAATTCCACTGTGAAGTACATTTCATTTGTATCTAGTTAACTCATTACATCTGAGTGACTCCACCAGGTCATCTGCAGTTAACTCCTACCTGACACCTCTAGGCTTCAAATATTGCTTTTTCATATTTGTATCAATAATTCCAAAACCATGCTATGTACAAGATTTTTAAAAATTTCATCTCAAAGCTTACACAATGGCAAAGTCAACTGCATAAATATTTGACCTGTCTAGTCCAGGTAAAGAGATATTAAACTGTTGTTTTCATGGTATTAATTTATATAGGTATAATTTTCAATTTTTTCTAAATATCCCAACAACCAAGTAACACAGACAGAACTCCATAGCCTCACATGAAATCTCTCAGCTAAATGAATAAAATGCTATTGACAGTATGTGTGTAACTTGAGTGGTTGCTGAGATATTGTAAGTTGTTTGCAAAATATTATAAACGTAATAGTTACTGTTTGCTGTGAATTATAAAGTTTAAGACCTAGAACCTAAACAATACTACCACTATAAATATAGTTTGCCATTTATACTTTCATAACATTTGTTTGAAATGTGAGAACATAATTTGATTCCATCAAAAGGCTTAGGCTCCGCCCACTGGAAGTTACAGTGCAAACATCCGAAGCTCCATTGGAGTGAATGAGTTAAAGGTGGTTCTGAACTCTTACCTTATGCCTGCTAGTTCTGTTTCTGCAGTGCATCTAAAACATTCTTAGCCTATAAGACTTTCACACTATTTTTGCTACTGCTTCTGTTTTCATGAAGTATGGACTTCTTGTTAAAGCTGTTAAATAATTTAAGGTGCTTTAGGTTTTATATTCTTCATGAGACACCTTCATTCTTCATGATAAAATCTACAAGATTTGAACAATTTCAGAACTTTGTCTGTTCAGGGAAAGTTGTTGTTGTGTCTTTCGGCTTTTCCCGGTTAGGAGTCACCACAGCGGAACTCCGGTCCACTACTGATTGGCAATAGATTTTTACGTGCAGAGTTGCCGGCCCTGACGCACGACCATCAGCGAAGATATGCCCATTCACGCATGTCTCCACACAGAAGACGCTCTAGCTGAGAATCGAACAGGATGTCTTACTGTGAGGCGACAGCGCTACCGCAGCACCACCACTGCAGTACAGTATCTGTTCAGGGAAAGTACTGAGTGAAAAAAAAATGCTTTACGTGCTGTGCAAAGTGTGAGCCTTCAGAAAGCTAAACTGTACACAATACAAATGAAGACTTAAGACAAGTCTTGTGAATTGTGAGGAAGGTAATGGAAGCCGTGTAAGCAGTGATGGTTAACAGAATTTCGAGCAGTTTTGCAACCAGGTGTTTTTTGAAAACTTGTATATTAGAACATATAAAGGCAATGCATGTTGTTGATGGAAGGGTGCTTATAAGGTACAATAAGAAACATCACATTTGATAACAATTAAAAATACTGGTTCCAGCTTGTTGGTAGAAATTGGACAAATAAAAATTCAGTTAAACCTGGGAGAAATAAAATGCATACATTCTGAAACTGAAGTCCCAGAGATTGTGTTTAAGAAACACAAGTACTTATATTTTAAGATGAAAGTTATTTGTTAAAAGGAGGTGCAGTTAATATTCATGTTCCAGCAGATGTTAATCTTAAATTTTTCGACCCAGCTCTGTAGAGCATAGTAGGTGACCAATCTGTTTTACTTTTTAAAAATAATCTGAAAAGGCTATTGTGCCATCCTAGAGAAAATGGTAGAAGTATGGATGGAGAAATTGGCACCCACCCTGTGGCAACTGTAATTTCTGTGAATATCTAGACAACACTGGGATTTTCATACACCCAGATACTGATCAGAGGTCTAAGTTTGAGGTCAGTGCTAATTGTAGAACTCAAAGTGTGGTCTACCTTGCCGTATGTGGGCTTTGTAGTTAATTTTATGTTGGCAAGACCAACCGGTCACCCCAAGAAAGAATGAGGGAGCATTTGTACAGCATCAGGATTAGGTATAATAACAATGCTCTATCCAAACATGTAATTACAGCTAGTAATGACCATTCTTTTAAATTCATGGTTATAGATGAGATGATTCCAACCATACATGAGGGTGACATTAGGAATGCAACAGAAAGCAAGGAGGTAAGATGGATTTTGAGGCTCAGGGCTGATAGAGGGAGTGATTTAAACGAGAGGGCATCCAGAAAACCTGCTTTGAAGCAAAGGAAGCTCTCTGTCACATAGAATGATAGGAACCTTTGTGACTTGTGTCTTTGTATGTTAACATCTATTATGTGCTATTTATGATGTTCTTCATATATTAGTTTGTTAATACATATGATTTTTTTTATCCATATGAGTCTAAAAATGCACTGTTGAGAGGGCATTAAATTCATGTTTAAACAGATGTTCTCTGCTAAATCAAATAACAAGGATTAATATTTTTTTATATTTTTATATAAAATAATGTTTTATATATTTTTATATAAAATGATTAGGGGCATATTTATATATGCTTTTGTATACATGGAATACTGTCTATATTTGCTTACACGTATTTTACTTATATTTATATGAGTTTTGAAGTAAGCATTTGATATGTTTGTATGAGTATATATAAGTTTTATTATGGCTGTATTTGAATGTCACTTTAACATGATGAAATCAGCTACTGAGTTTTGATTGGTTGTTACAATGGATTTAAATGACCTGTGTTTACTTTGGTTTTATATGATCTGATGAAGCTATTCGTGAAAGCGCTTACCAGTTTAAAAAGTGTTGACTTTTAGGTTTGCTTTTCTACATTATTTGCCTGGTTTATGGACTGCCCTGGGACGTTTTATTACTTGTGCATGTGCTTTTGTTACTGTGGGCAGTTCCACATTTTTCCTTTGCGGTGCGATATATTGCTCTGCCGTTTTGGTTAGAAAAAACATGACACACTGACAACTTGAAATTGTTAAACTAATGCTTCCTTACTGATTACAGTGAAAATATGTAATGTTTAAACTTTTCAAAATGTAAGCTATTAAATCAAATAGTTGCATGAAATAAGAAGTGAAGCACAGCTTTATACAAGGAATAGCAGGTACTACTCCAGAAATTTGCAAAAGAAGAGAGCAGCCTGTCAAGAAAAGGACCTTATGAGGAGGTGAGACATGTTGCTGAAGTGCATCATTGGTATGAGGAGGTGGAGCATACTGAAGTACACCACGAATATGAAGAGGTGGGGCATGGTAAAGTACACCATTGATATGAGGAGGTGGAGCATGCTGAAGTACACCATTGATATGAGGAGTTGTGGCATGCTGAAGTACACTGTGGATATGAAGAGACGGGACATGCTGCTGAAGTACACTGTGGATATGAGGAGGTGGGGCATGCTGTTGAAGTACACCATGGATATGAGGAGGCGGGGCATGCTTCTGAAGAGCATCATGAGTATGAGAAGGCAGGACATGCATCTGAAATACTTTGTGATTGGTGTGAGGAGTCGGTGAATGCTGTGGAATACATCATGGATGTGAGGAAGTAAGGCATGTGGCTGAAGTGCATCATTAGTACAAGAAAGTGAGGTACGGTTTGCTTTTGCAGTTCGTCATGTTGTTGGTTTCCAAGCTGGCTGTTTACAGAGCATCAATAAATGCATAAAAAAAGCAACTGTGATATGTCTTCCCAGTTTAGCATTATTGTAATAAATAATCACATCAGGTGTGTCATGCAGTACACCATAAAGATGCAAAGCCCATATCACTCGCCTATTAGCAGAAGCTAACTAGACAGATGCCACTTACTGTAGTATAGCCTTTTCCAAATACTGCAGTAATTAAATTTGTTAACTGATGTGACATTACAGTGAATTCATTACTGAGAGTATGAGCAGGTTGCTGATCATAACCGGCTTATTATGTGTTTGAGACATGGATGGTGCCAATAAATTCACCTCAAGAGTGAAGCCATACTTCCTTACATCCATGATGCTTTCTGCAGCATTTCCTTCCTCCATGCACCTAACATGAAGTACTTCAGCAGCATGCTCCACCTCCTTATATCTGTTGTCTTTTTCAGCAGCAAGCACCGCCTCCTCATATTCATCATTTAAGTTGTAAGTGTTTTTCCAGCTTTCAAAGCCATAAAGCACTTAGTGAGCTCTGTCAGAAAAGGCAGTGATGCACACTGTAATGTTACAGAAAGTCAGAGACACGTTACAGGCATGGACAGCAGGCATAAGCAAGTCTGCTTTTCATTGTGTTACTGTTGTTTTCTGGTCATTGCTGGCAGAATTAACTGCCTAGGTCAATACTAGGTCTTAATAAGTGAAGTAGAGGGGTGCTTAACAATTATTAGGCTTGGATCCTGCACTAGCACTCAATTAATTTGTCTTTTTCCAGATACTGGAGCATAATCACCACAATCCATTATGAATGACTGTAGGGGAGTAATACCAAACATGACAATGTACCATTATACCATGCTGTGACAAGACAGGAACATATTACTGTGAAGTAACTTTACATAATGTAGGGATGTGTTATGAAAAAAAGCAATTGGGTGTTTTTGAGAAGCAAGGATACTCTGAACAGTTTCACACCTTGACGTATCTATCTTCATAAAAATGAAAACAATTTGGTGGAACTAGTCTTTTGAGGCATGTCATGCAACAACATTGCACCTTAGTGTGGGATACATGGACAGAGTTGCATCCTTATGTAAGGACCCTATCCTTTTCACTTTCAGGTTTTTTATACATCTGCATTAAATGCTAACTGTACACAGGATGCACATGTTGCATTTAGGAAAACAGAAGCAAGTAGAAAGCAGTTTCTGAAAAGTAACTACTCAAGAGTTTTACATAGGAGAATGTCGGCAAGATGTGAGCAACTCATAGCGCACATTATTGTGAGGTACAATCAGGTATCGCAGTGCCTCAGAATACTAGTGTCATCTCAGTGCTGTTCCCTTTTCTTGTAAAAGGAAAGGCACTTTGTGTATATGCAAGTTGCAAGGTAAGAGAGAGAATAATGATGCCCTAATTTTAAACAGATTAGGGCTTCCTTTACAATTGTAGTTATTTTCAGACCTGGAAAATAAGCACAGGTTTATAGATGAATGCACTTACATGTTACTTGCGCTGTTTTGCTGTGTTGAAGTTTGGATTTCTTGTTAATTCAGTTATGGTGTTGGATGTTTTTTATGTTCAGGGTGTAAATACACGTACAGTTCCACTATGTCTGCAGAGCACTGTACTGTCAGTTTTGGAGCACTGCACTTTATCATGAGCCTTTTATTCAGATCTCAAAATGTTGCATCTGTTAATTTATTTTAGTGTACT
This sequence comes from Protopterus annectens, assembly GCF_019279795.1. Taxonomy (NCBI): domain Eukaryota; kingdom Metazoa; phylum Chordata; order Ceratodontiformes; family Protopteridae; genus Protopterus; species Protopterus annectens. Next base: position 341,603,495 of record NC_056735.1, read on the forward strand.
ATTGGTATCTTAGTATTTCTGAGCTGTTTCTGACAAGTGTTGTACTATGTCGTAAGGTTGCACAAGTTGGAGAACATTAATAAGATGAGTTTAAACAGTTTTTCTACTTCTGAGTTTGTACAATCATAGAGTAAGTTTATATAAAGATTCATGTTGGGGGCTTTGCCCCTGCATTGAAAGTGCAATGGCAGGGTACTTAAGCAGTTACTGTTTTGATCTGTTTTATATATCAGTTTAACTGTATGATATTAGGTTTAGCATATTTCTGTTGTAATATTTTGTGTTGACTAAAGGAGAAGGAATGTTTCATTGTACATATTTTAGTTTTCTACTGTGCATGTTTTGTGAATCCAGTCTTATAATATACATGTTTTATTTACCTGCTTGTTGGTTTTATATTTACTATTATCCTTATAATGTTGCTTTGATTTTTAAGTCATCCTGATAAGGCAAACATTTGTGCCTGTGACCTTTTGCAATTGCTTACATGTAAGTGGCCTGGTAAAATAAAGTGTGCCTTAAAAAAGAAAAGAACCTGAATAGTTAATATGCAAGAGTGGGTTATTTCAAATTGAGTGTAGAGTTTGGGATAGAGGATGGTCCAGTATGATGTTGCTGTAGTTCTTGTTTTATCTCCCTGTTATTAACATACATAAGAATGGAGAGAAAAGTGTGCTTGTCTTGGGGGTAGTAGTTAAGTTGTTTTTATCATGGTGAATACTCCATCTTGGGTAACCAGGCATTGAACAAATATTTTGGCTTGCTTACAGGAGGACTGAAATAAAGTGCAACATATGGCATTCACTCTGAATGAGGGCAGAATAAATCCACTGCACTTGGATAAATCTAGCTGTCTGGTGTGGGTAGCTATAGATGTGCATTGACCGGTGTGGTCCTTCTGCAGTTTTGCCACTTCTCTGAGTTGCTGACTGACGGGAAGGTACTTGCAAAGCAAAAATGATCATATGATGTGGTGTCCTTGAGGTATCTATGTATCCAGTGAAAGTGCAGATGCTGCTGCCACAAATCAGGAAACGGAGCATAAAGCCCAAATATCTAAAACTGATTTAATAACTAAATAAGAAACCTAAGCTCCAGATAAAAGCTGTGACATCCCCACTCTGGGCCAGTAATCAAGGAGCCTGAATCCTCACCACTGACACTGGAGAGGGACAGTCACTTGGAACAAAAATGGACACACTCAGTATTTCCAGATGCAGCTCTCTGCATCAAGCACAATTTCCATTAAGAGCACACACGGTCTGTGGTCTCAGTTTCTTTATCTGTCTCACTCCAGTTCCCCAGTAAGACTACCCAGACTTCAGTTGAATGTCCAAGCCAAGTTCTCCACCACTGTCTCTGTGATACCAGTGCTTTGTGCCCCTTCAGCAAGCAGCTGACACATACACACTCTTTGAGATTTAATTTACACACACACACACACACACACACACACACACACACACACACACACACACTGGGAAAGGCTGGCACAGATTTACTAGCTATGCCTCCTTCTGCCCAGACTATAAGGTAGTTACATTGCCACCCGACACTCCAAAGACAGCTACTTATAAGGCTGTTGCAAGGATACCCAATTATAATGAGTGAAATTAATATTGATACAAATGGTAATGTTGACCAAACAGCAAGGCTTTCAGAAGTGGCCACAGTGTCACTGAATAAATACAAGTACTCTCAAAAGTTAAAATATTCTCTGAAGGACCAGCCACAGTGAAAAGTTTAAATATATTTAATAGTAAAATAAAAGAACATGAAAATACTAAATATCCTGTTTACAATGAACACCAGAGTTTCAGCACACAGGAAATATTAACATAAAAAAGATAGAGCCACACAAATACAGAAAAACAGTACTTAACTAATCTCACTATTCTCCTGACTGATCTAAAGAATTACTATTCCCTGGTCACTTACTAGAGCAAGACTGGTGCTCAGTGACACCATATACACAAATTATTGGTTGTCAGTAAAACCACATACACAAATGCCATAGATATAGTCAACCTGCTAGCAGACAGGTTCAGTGAAAACTTCACCCCCCCCCGTCCCCCCATCAGTAAACCAGGACATCCCCAGCACCTGCCTCCCTACCCTCAGCAGGGAGCAAGTCTTTAATGCCCTGTCAAAGGCAAAAAATACAGTCTCCATGGGACCTGATAACATCCCTGGCTGTATCCTGCATGAACTGGGGCATGAGCTGTCAGCTCCATTAGGCACCCTATTCAACAAAGCCTGAGCATCGGCTTCATCCCAGCTGAATGGAGGACAGCCACGGTCATCCCTCTACACAAAGGCTGAGCGTTCACTGACCCAGGCAGTTATAGAGGACTTTTTGCTCTGTTGTGCATATTCCATCATTTTCTCAACAGAATTTTTTCTTTTTTTGTACAACTTGTTAATATCAGGGTTCCACCAGGGTGGCTTTTTGTGGTTTGACCTGAGCTTATTTTGGACTGGTACTGCTGTTTCTTTGCAATTGTTTATATGGTCAAACAGGGCTTTTGCGTATGCCTCTGCATAGGTTTGTGTTTTCTTGATTTGGGGGAGCTTAGAAACTAGTTAAGCCATCCCTTAATTAACCTTAGAGAAGTTCTTAAAATTTTTGGGGTTAGGTGGGGAGACTAGTTTTCTCTTTTTTTTTTTTTCAAGAGACACAGCTTTGTGATCTGATCTTACCAGTGAGGACACCACACTAGGTATGGTACAGTGCTCTGTCATATTTGTGAGTACCAGATCTAGGATATTTGTTCCCCTAGTGAAAGTGCACACTAACTGCTCCAGGGCATTTGAAATTACATAGTCAAAAAATATTTGGCCTGCATGTTAGTGGTTTCACCCATGAGTATGGTACTGGGCTGGATGGTGAGTGATTCTAGTAACATCAGGGATGATATATGGTATTCCTAGTTTATGGTGGGAGACCTGTAGCTAGCACAAAGAGGGTAATGGATTTTTCCCATGGTTAGTTGGACACTGAACATGGAGTAGCTCAAGCATGCCATATTGTTTATCCAGCCTGGAGGTGTGCTTATCCTTTATGGAGATACCCCTCCGCCTTTTACTCTTTTCTTCTTCAATGGGTGGTCAGAATGTATGAAGCATGAAATTTAATAGCCAAGGTACTACATCCCCCTTTCTTATGCTTTAAATTATTGTATAAATCTATAATTAATGCAAGCAAGCACTTGATTCAGTACCTTCCATTTTAAAAACTTCAGACATCATACATTTTTTGCTTTATAATATTCATAAACAAAATCAAACATTAGTTTACTGTTTAAGGATTTCATTGTCATTTTCTCACTAAGAAGGCATGGACATAATATTAGTCCTTTAGTGAAACCAAAATATATGCTTACCTTTTCTAAGAAAAGAGGTTCACCACTGTCTGACACTGACTTTAAGTCAGGTAGGCTGCAAGTTTAATGAGTTAAATACATAGATGGAGTGGCAATAGGTGTCTGAATTACAAGAGGACAGAAGTTTTTTTTTTCTTGGTCTTTCATCAGTATTACAACCCTAGGTACAGCTCAACTGTTGGCTTCCACATGTGTGTCAGATATCTCTGGTATAAAACAGGCTGAAATCTCTGCAGTGCTGAAGAAATTGCCTTTCACGTTTCTAGGTTCACTGAAGAATAGTTCAGTCTGGTCACTGTATAGGTTCTTTAGCTGATATCAGTAAGTAACCTAGGTTTCACATCATTAATAAAAGATGAGGAGAATGACCAGATTGTATGCACCTAGCATAGTATCCTCTTGAAATCCATGATCATTGAAGAGAGGCCAGAACGGTTTCCCAAACGAGGAGCTAGCATAGCAAACCATGTACTGAGAGGTGTTATTAATGCTCACTGTTAGAGATATGTCACCCAAAGTAGAGGAGGTAGTATTTTGTCTCCTATGTCCATTGTTCAATGGCGTGGTGATGGTTGTCATTTATTAGGCCTTCAGCAAGCTGATGAAGCATTTTGAGCTTCTTGAGATTGAGAGAGAGAGAGTTTGGCTTTGGTAAACATTTGCATATTTAAGATGCAAAGTTTGGAGATCAGGTTTGATTTGTGCAGGATGGCATAAATGTCTGCCTGCTTATGGTAAGCGATAGACATTTTGGAGATGTTCATTTCTGAATGCAGATGTCTTGTTGCTGTACTCCATAGAGTAACAGGAAGGTTTGTCTAGGAGAGAAACAGAGTGGTTTGAGAGAAGAACAATGAAAGTAGTGAATACTAGGAAGAAGGTGGGTAGAACAGTATCCTTTTTGGAAATGATTCAGTTTGATTGGAACAAGCAGTAGGACGAAGAGGAGTGGAAGTTTAACTGACGACTAAGCAGGAGATGTTTTTGAAGTGGTCGTTCAGCATGTGGGTAGTGGAGTACTTGTATAGGTTGTTTCTGGGCATAAGGGCATATATATATATATATATATATATATATATATATATATATACACACACATATATATATATATATATATATATATATATATATAAAAGGGTATATACATTCACCTAAGCAAAACACAAAATCTACTAAAGAAAAGGCTGAAGTAATATGTTCTAAGAATACACCCTTAAGCTAGATGATGAGGATTTTGAAACTAGCTTCTGAAGTTAAAATGACAGGGGTGGATGACAAAACTGTGGAGCTATCATTTGCCTCATTTTTTTTTTGTTTTCTTAAGGCCGTAAAACTCTCATGAAGTAATAAGTACTAGAAGGAAATAACGTGAGATTTCACAAAAAAACAAGCTAAGAAACTGTTCAAACGCAGGCAGAAATCACTAGGAGGCACTCCTAAATTTTCTTTTCTTTGAATGTAGAAGTCTTGGACTGCATTAAAAAAACACTGTGATGAGCAAACCTTGACATTTTGTTAGTCTTGCCCTTTAAATGAGTATTCTGATAGATGTTTCTTTATATTGAAGTACAAAACATTACGTACTGCTGACTTGTGTCGCTGGGTGATGCATCGTCCAATATTTGTGTCTGAAATATCGGTGAATTATTGGCTGTGCATGCCAGTAACTGATTATTATTCAAAAATAGAATGTATTCATTCATTTACTTGTCAGCCTGATGACAGATGTACTATGTTAGCTATTGTCATGCTTGTGGATGACATTGTGAAAGAGGTGGAATATGTCATTCCACACAGCAATTACCAAGGAAAATGAAGTGGCTGAGAAAAAAGAACCTTAAATGCCCAGCCTAAGAATTTTTTTATTGTTGATTCTTTATCAGCAGTAGTTCCTAAAGCCCACGGAAGGTTTTTGAATATTGATTATTTAATGTAGGTTTGTGGTTTGTTTCTCATTGCATTTCATTCATTCCATGCCTGTGTAAGACACACACACACACACACAAAATACCTCTCTGAATACCATCTCCTTGTGATACCGGTAATAAAAGGAATAAGCAGGTATTTGTTTTTTGTTCTCTTTTAATTTGCTAGAATTTTGGGTTACAGAAACCCATCTTGAAATTCCACACAGCTGTGCATTCATTTCATACTGTAAATATATAATGCGTCGTCAGAGGAAATGCTAAGTGAACTTGACTGTATGGGCATCCTTAGGGTTTAAGGTCTGCTACAGGAGCTGGAGTCCCCAGTGCTTGAAAACCACTTTCTTCAAGCCAGGGACTTGTGTCTTGTAGTTTGTATGGCCTGCTGCCCACATTTAGACTCGAACATGAGTTCAAGTAGGGTGTGGCAGCCATACGGAAAGCTGCCACATCCAAACACATGCACCTCCAGCAGCTATGATGAGGGTGTGGTAGAGGTGGGAGTGTAGACTATGGTTTCAGACAGAAATTGTGAAGGGGATTTAGGTTTAGGGAGTGAGAGGGGAGTTTTAGGGTTAGGGAGTGAAAGAGAGTTTAGTGGTAGGGAATGAGAAAAGAGTTTAGGGTTAGGGAGCAGAAGAGGCATTTAGGGTTAGGGAGTTTTAGGTTACAGAAGGGGAGGGGGAGTTTAGGTTTAAAGAACAATTAGAGTTTAGGTTTAAGGAAGGAGACTGAAGTTTTAGGTTTAGAAAATAATCAGGGACTTTAAGGTTAGGGACAGGGGCTGTAGTTTTAGGTTTAGTTAGGGGCAGGGGCTGTAGTTTTAGGTTTAGTTAGGGACAGGGGCTGTAGTTTTAGGTTTAGGGAGGCAAGAGTGGAGTTTTAGTGTTAAGGAGCAAGGACTCTGGTTAAGAACCAGGTGGGAGTTTTTAGGGTTAGATTTAGGGTTGTAGTGGACCTATACAGTTTAACAGAGCCAGGTTCTGGGAAGGCTAAGTAATCAAGTATGATAAAGCTAGTAGAACACGTCTTTAAAAGCAAATGGCAGCAACCAAGTGTGTTGTGAGCACATGAGCACTTGTAGTGGACCCCTATGATGCACATGCATGATATACCTACAAAATTGTAGCACCCCAGTCATTTAATATATTTTCTTTATTCTGACGTGTTGCACTAGAGGTTATTCTCTTGTGTCCCTAAGACAGGCACAGCCATAGTTTAACTGAAATGATCAAACTAAAATGTCTCGTGTTTTCATTGCTTAACTTTTTGTACCCATTCATTTTTATGGGTTGGAAGGTTCTGTTTCTGCCTCTCCCCCTGCAGTAAGTCAATGTAAATTACGTGCTTTTTGGTTGTGTTGATCCTTATTTGCATTAGTTGAGATTTGTTCAGGATAGTTCATCACTGAAGTACAAGTGGATGGTGAAACAGAGAACTAGCAATCTTCTTTAAATGCCAGCATACCTCTCAACTGTACAGATTTTCTCAGAATGTCCACATTTCTGTCTCATATTTCTGATCTGTTTTTTCATAAAATTGTGGTTTTCTGGCAAATTAGTGGTAAATCATTAGACTGACATGCAAAAATAATGACAGAGATCAGAGTTTCAGACTTCGTATCCTTCAGAAATCCATGCTAATGCAAAACCTGTTATTCTGTCAACTTCAAAGTTTGTAAGAGCAATACTTAAAAATTGTCCCTATTTTTGAGCCTTTGTCCAACTTTTCTTAACAGCTTTGTCCAGATTTCTTGCTCTAAGAGGTTGAGAGGTATGAGTGCCAGTTGTTTACTTGTATTGGTTACTAAATGGCAGCATATAAGAGGAAGGAGAAAGGAAGAGGCATGAGTAAACTGGAAGTATGTAGCAAAGTATTCTGTAAAGTTAATAAGTGACATCAGTTTGTTATACTTGTGGGCTGTTGGAGCTTAAATGCCCAGAGATCAGCCCAGGTTTCATTCCTTGTTTAGGCACTTTAGTATGTTAGGTTACATATATGAATTCACACCGAAGGCAAAAGAAAAAAGAAAAATCAGAAAGAAAAAAAAAGAGGTCTTTCAAGTTTAAATCAAAATGAGTAATATTAAATATTTATTCTAAACCATAAAGAAATGAAATGTGAATTAAAATTGTACACTGTGACAAAAGCATATTTCTTTACATAATGTTGATCTTTCCTTATGTTACTCTCACTTTTAGGTTTACCTCACTGTAAGTGCTGTGACATTTTGTTAGATCTCTGCTTTTATCTCTGCCTCATCTTAGCGATTTTAAATTCTAGAGAACCATTTACACCTGTTACTTAGGTTTTTAATACAGTCTGATTCCTTGTGGTTCTCTCTGTAGGCCTGCTACATTTTAGGTAATTTCCCTGTTCCCACAGAAGTTAAGTCTGAGGTCCGCACCAGTTATTTAGCTCTTTGTTGAATGTTACACTTCTGAGCAACAGTAGCCTTACCCATTCTGTGGACTGGCAGGCTTTTCCTGAATATTTAAACTCTGTCAGTGTTTATAGTTAGCAAGTCATTTGTTTTAATATGGACAGGGACATCCTGCAGACTCCCAGATATCATTTCTCTCAGCCAAGGTTGTAGGTTGTCACCTATCTTTCTGTCCATCCACCCTCGAACTAGCCACCTGATCATGGAGCTCCCCTCCAGAAGTATTTAATCCTGAAGACTTCTGTGTCATTGCCTTAGTACCTCAATAAAGGTACCACTGCATGTTAGAACTGCAAAAAAGTATTAGAGCTGTACAGCTAGAGGGATGTGTTTGTGTTCCATTGTTACCAAACCAGATTGTATTTTTGCCCACTTTTACCCATGTTGTAGGCAGTTTCTGAAGTAACATTGCTGATTTCTGTGTAGGAATAAAGTTGTATGTATTCTGATCCACTTTATCAGGTAATAAGTGTCTTTTTTTCACTTAAGGAGGCACCCAAAGATGACATGGGGTCACATTCTCTAGGAATTCTCTTGCACTACATTGTTATAGCACTGCCATCACCTGATATTTTGTGACTTCTTAACTGCTGTTTATATGGCTTATTTAGTTACTTTATTTTGAACAGGTAGGTCCACTAGACTACATGGGCCCTTTATTGGACACAGCCTGGTTGCAAGAACAAATAATGACCACCATACTAATGTGTGTTAAATTTAATGCTGCCTCTGCCCCAACCCTAACCCTGCAACTTGCCTTACAAAAATCTTTCTATAACCCCCCTGCCCTCCTTACTAATGAGTGCTGACCCTACAAAAGCCCTTTGTGTAACAGCACCACAACACAATACAAGACACACAACACACAAGAATCAGCACACACGCTCACATAAAACACTAAATGTGTCCCCTTACATAGCTCTGACTTTATCTCGGATCTGCAGACACTCACAAGCACACTTGCATTCTATTCACACACACACACACACACACACACACACACACACACACACACACACACACACACACACACACTCCATAAAGAAGAACTTTTGGAAGTCCGAAATTTTCAGCATTAAAAAGAAAACTTTCTAGATGAAATTTCTCTTACCAGTATATATCTATGTGTATGTAATATATAAAGTAAATATACTTTTCATCTAAAGGCAGAGGAGTTGTATACTAGTAACAGCGGTGAGTTATTGTACAGTAAGCAATAGTGGTGAGCTGTTGTGTACTGGTAATAGTAGGTAATGGTGAGTTGTATATTGGAAACAGTGTTGAGCTGTTGTACACTAATAATAGTGGTGAGTTATATACTGGTGATAGTGGTATGCATGTCTAATTTGTAATCTATAATCATGTCATTGTCTGATCACATTGATATGCAGTGATGTTGATTGTTAATGCCTTGCATTTGACTTACTTTGAGAATGAAAGTGAAATTATGCAAATAAAAGAATTGAGAAGTACAACTTATTTTGTCTATATTCTTGCATGCTCAATGTGTGTGTTCCATAATTATGTTATGAATTCACAAAAAGGCAACCTTGTTAACCACCTTTCTGGTGTATGGATGGACATTGCTTAACAAAGTTTTGTTAAACATCACTCATCATTGTTAAGCTCTGGTCTCATGGTAGAGTATAACAGTGGCCACTGACAGCCACAATATTAATGTGATGTAGCCTATAAGAGCTTTAAAATATATAATAAGAGTTCACGGTCTCTCTCATACACACAAAAATGCACACACTCTCAAACAGACATGTGAGCAAACATGGCTGAGTGATGTGTCTAGCAGTATTTAAAGCTGTTCATTCAGTATTAAGTGTTTTATGGCTTTCAGACCTGTAAAACACTTAGGTTCATAGGTTCATACTAGGCTATCTGCCCTAGGGCATTTATAAGCCTAGCCAGAGTGTGTTTGGCTTTCGCCACCCATTTTAAATTAATTTTGCTATGCCCTTTTTCAAGGTTAGTATACTGTGCCTCTGTCTAACAGAGACACAGAAGTGATACCCGGGGTAAACCTACGATCTCCCATCCACTCATCGAGATTCCTCTTGAAGAGAGTCAATGAGGGACTCTGCCTAACCTGGACTGGGATTTTATTCCAGAGTGAAGGGAGCCTCTAGGTTATGAATCTGTCCCTCCAGTATGTCCTATTTATTTCAGTGCTGAGGTTCAAGTCTCTCGAGCGTGTAGCTCAATGGGATTTGGATTTTCTGAGGTGCAGCATGTCCATTAATTCCGGGTTGGACATGGCTTTATACATCAGGCACAGATCGCCTCTGAGCAGGTGGTATGCCACTGAGTAGAGCTGGAGTTTCTTTAACGGGGCAGCATATGGCATCTGTTTGAGCCCTTTGATCCTCCTGGTGAGGTACTTTTGGGGTCTTTCCAGTTGCTGCAGGTGTCTGGTAAGGTACATCCCAAAAGGGGCATTGTACCTAATTATGGGCCTGATGAGGGATGAGTAAAGAGGCATGATGACCTCCCCTGATCTAGACGTGAATCCCTTCATGATTAGGTGGGCTATATAAAATGTTTTTCTAACCACTTTGGCCACGTGGTTGTCAAATGAGAGATTGCTATCAACTTGGGTCCCCAGGTCCCTAATTACTTCTTCTGTACTTAATGGATTACCACCTATGTGGTAATTTGTGGGCACTTTGTTTTTGCCAAAGGGGATGACTATATGCTTTTTGGCGTTTAGCTTGAGGCCATGGCTCTGGCACCAGTTGTCTGTTTCTATGAGGCCATTTTGGAGGATGCTTGTGTCGGCTGGAGAGTCGATTATGGTGCCCAGTTTGCAGTTATCTGCGAACTTGGTCAGCCACAGTCCTTCCGTGTTGGTCTGTACCTCCGAGAAATATATACCGAACAAGAGATGTCCCAGGACTGAGCCTTGTGGGATGCCACTTGTAACTGGTTTGGAGTCTGACATGGCTCCGGCAATTCTAACCATGTGGGTTCTGTTCTTGAGCCAGTTTGCAACCCATCTAGTGATATAGGGGTTTATATTTAAGCTGGTGAGCTTATCTATAATGCCCGAGTGGGGTATTGTATCGAAGGCTTTTGCGAGGTCCAGGTAGGCTGTGTGGACCACCTTCCCCTCGTCAATGGCCTTGGTGACTGTTTCAAAGAAATCAACCAGGTTTAAGAGGCAGGATCTGCCCTTAACAAAGCCGGACTGGGTAGGATCCAGTGTCTGTAGGTCCCCAATATCTTTATTTATGAGGTCCATGATGATCCTTTCCATAGCTTTGCAGACCAAGCTAGTCAGGCTTATGGGGCGATAGTTTCCAGGATCCATTGAGGCACCACCTTTGTGGAGAGGGACCACTGTTGCTGTACGCCACTCTTTGGGTACATATCCTGTAGTAAGGCTGAGATTGAACAGTAGTTTTATGTTTGGGTTTAGCTGCTCTTGGAGTTCATGTAGGACACAGCCCGGGACACCGTCTGGTCCCATTGATGCTGTGTTTTTTGCTTTGGAGAGGGCAGCTCTTACCTGAGCATCTGAGATGTCAGGGGGTTAGCACTCTGCTGGGATAGATATTTGCCCTTTTGGTGGGGAGGGGGGGGGATTTTGCGCTGAACCTGTCAGCTAGGATGTTGGCAATGTCTGTGGGTTCGGTGTATTTTTTGTCATTTTGGACTAATTCTGAGCATATCTGGGAATTCCCACCCAGGTTCCTAACATAAATAAAGAAAGCCTTGTGATTATCCTTAGTGTCCTCTGCAATTTTTCTCTCGAAGCTGGCCTTAGACGATTTTATGAGTGCCTGTAGTTTTTTGCTAATACTGATCAGTGATGCCTTCCCTTTTTGGGATTTTGCTCTATCATGTAGTAGCTACCTCCTTCTATTGTATAGTTTGTTTATGGCTAGGGTCCACCAGACAGGACGTCTGCCTTTGGAGGATTGGGTCTTGGTTTTATTTGGGATTGCATGATCCATGCATTCCTGAAGGTGTTCATAGAATGTGTTTATAAAGGATTCTGCGGTCTGGGCCGTATTTTCCACAGGCCCGTGGGCTTTGAAGGATTCCACCTCGGTTTTGAGGAGTGTGAAATTTGCTTTAGAGAAGTTTTTCACTGTGGTTTTCAGGGCAGGGGGTGGAGTCGGGATGTGAATATCCAGTGAGATTAGTTTATGGTCTGATCTTACCAGTGAGGGATACACTTCTGGTCTGGAGCATAGAGTCCCCATGTTGGTGATGATCAGGTCCAGTATGTTTTCCCCTCTTGTGGGAGTGGTAACAAGTTGTTCCATAGCATTTGAGTTTATAAATTCTAGGAACCTTTGGGCTAGGGTGTTGGAGCTAGAGTAATGCTCCCAGTGTATGTTTGGGTAGTTGAAGTCGCCCAATATAATGGTGTTTGGAGAGACCTTCATATTTTCCAGTGTTCTCAGGAAGGCTGAGTGGGGTTCCTGGGTTTGGGAGGGTGGTCTGTAGCAGGCTATAAACTGGAAGGCAGTTTTACCCACTGTTAGTTGCACATGGATAGTCTCTGATGCTTCGTGCTGTGCCACCAACCTGGAGGTGTGGGTATCTTTGACGAATATTGATACTCCCCCTCCTTTCGTGGTTCGGTCCAAGTTGCCGAAAAGCATGGTATGAGGTATAACCTGGTAGTGCTGGGGTGCTCTCAGGAGCCTTGAACCAGGTTTCTGTTACTGCACAGATATCGATGTTCTCCATGCTAAGGAGAGTTTCAAGTGCGTGCATCTTGAAGTTTAGACTTCTGACATTGAGTAGCATTACTCTTAGTTTCTTATCTCTTGTGATACCTATGGAGGTGGGTTTGTCTTTTGAGCCTTGCCTAAAAAAGGCACTATGGGGGTAGCAAGAGCCTTTGCCAGTATCCGAAAGCCCAGGGGTGACAGGTGCAAGCCATCCCTAGCGAAGCATCGTAGCTTGTCGAGCATGTCATCCCAGGCTGACAGGCATTGGATCCCCTTTGAATGACACCAATACTTAAGCCAATTGTTGAAATTTCTTGCTCCTTCACTTTTTTCATGCAAATAGCTGTACATCAGAGCAACTAAATTTCCATGTACAACAAAGAATTATGATTCTCTCTCTCTCTGATCATAACTCTTGACATGGATGTTAAGATGATTCATTTCCCAAGCTTCACTTCACTCTGCTCTTGAGGTGACTTTCTTGACATCCATATCCTTTTGGGGTTTTTTTTGTTTGTTTTTTTGAGCTCTCTGCAGCTGCCCACAAGTGATCATCTGCCACCAGCTCTTCTCTTTGTTCCTTGGATCAACCTGACATGCCTTAGTCTCCCCTGTGCCTTACCTGGCCCATGACCAGGGCCAGTGAGGACATCAAGAATGGTGATGCAATGTCGTACTGCTGCTGGGGTGTATATCCTACAATGGCTGCTTCTAAGAGGTGCATGCGAAGCCTTCTAACTAAGTGGCACACAGCTTGCAGTATGGAGTTCACTGGGTTCTTCATGCTGCTGTTACAGTGATTTAGGTGCCTCCCTTCCCCCAGGTTGGGCAAACTGGTGTTGTCCAGGTCTTTCCAGTGCCCATGCCACTAGTCAAATATGGGTCATCTAAGATACAGTCAGGGATTTACTCCCCTGCTCCATAAGACCGGGTCTGATATTTTATTTATTTATTTTTATTGTACATTTGTTGACCGGGATAGTCCGACTGGATGCATGTCCATTTTCAGCGGAGGCCTGGGGAGAAAAGCTCCAAGGGTAAGCAGATTACATCTATCCTTCACTATAAGATATCCATATCTTGAATACATAACAACTTTGTTATGATCGGAGACCTGATCATAATCCTCTATGTTTGTGTCTGTAAACTGAAAGCACTATAAAAAAGTTTTACATTTGTTTGTAGTTTGTCCCACAGTGCTAACTAGAACTTTAGCATGACCTCTGTTCATAGCCTATTCCTTAACTAAAAATGTTAGGTGCTGCTGTGACTAATGGTGGTCCCGATAAACATGAAAACCTTTAAAAACTATGGTTGAATCATTATTAACAAAACACCTTCAGTAGACCAGTGTGTTCTATATAACAAAGCATTTTTAATACCTTTACTAACCAGTTAAACCCATTGAACACAAGTGTTGATTTTTGGTTCAACCTGGGGCACTGTCCAGTCATGTGACTTGCTTAGAATAGCACAGTAGAAAGATGGACGTGGAAGGAATCAACCCATGTACCCTTGACTACAGAAACAGACCGTTAACAGCTCTGAGCCTTAATCTTGTCTATACTAACTGCCAGCCTAACATTAAAAGTACTGAAAGCATCAGTCACCAGCTTCATTTGAAAGATAACTACTGTCTTTTCCAGTCTTAACTGCTGGCCAAATGAAAATGGATCTAAGACCCTTTTCGCCTTAGCAGTGCCTCAACCAAATGGTGTAGTTTATAAATGTAATATATGTATAAAAAAACAAGTTAAAAAGATTAAAAGCCCTTCTAGCACTTCTGATTGTCACACAATTTCTTCTAATCAGAGAATATTGAAAAATGTAAGCAGTTTTTGTTCTGATGTTACTACCAGTGGCAGACTGCTGCAGAGAGGGTCATAAAAATGCACTCTGAAGACTTTGTTGGCAGTTTGATGTAGTTGTTAAAGTAATAAACTGAGTGAGAGATATCCTGCAGATATATTTGTGCAGATGGAGATTTGTAGGAACAATGCTGAGATTATTTTTCTAGGCCAGATCTCCTGCTTCACTCCTGTAAACAGGCAATTATTCGTAGTAGATCTTACCTTATTAGAGAAGACTAAATAGTATTTTGCTTTCACAGTGATTGTTTTTCTTAGGAGTAGAACTTGAATACTGTTCATCTCAGGATCCTGTACCTGGTGTGTAGGCTCGTCCTTAATCTATAACAACATCTGATCCCGTGGGGAGAAAAGTGTCCTGACACACAAAATATACAGTTTTGTGCTTTTGCTCATTAAAAATAAATGCTCTCCTGTAGGTTTTGCCAGAGAATCATTACTGTAGTCATATTAGGAATGGGGTGGGTGGCTTACAGTATCTGAAAGAGAAGCTGATGAGAGCAAAAGAATTTCGATCTTTGTGAATCACTGCTGAAATGCCGCTGCTTTATTAAACAAGCCTGCAAGTTTAGGATGTGCAGCCAATTTAAATCTAATTTTCAGAGAACCCTTTTATACAAGCGTTTGAGAAGAAATCAATGACTCTTATTAAACTCGCTAGAGAGGATGAAGAGTGAGAACATTTAATGGTGCTGTTTTGTTAACTGGTGAGAAGCAAAATCCTCTCTTAACAGTCGATGAGCTGAATACTGTAGAGAAATTTTACAGTGAGAGCCTTTAGATGTGTTTAAAACAAATTAACAGAATCTGGTTATTGTAATTGTGGTTAAATGTAATTATTCTTGATGGTGTTGCAATTTCCTAATGAATTATTTTACTTATTTGTTAACTATAATAAGTATTTTCTTTGTGATTTCAGCCAGGTGAAATGCATTGTATACTTGCTTGGAAACTAATGGAATCAAACCCAGGAATACAGGATGACGTTTGCTAGCAACCTATTGTCTTTAACCTGCTATGCTGCACTACCAGCTATTTTGTGTTCTTCTGAGTTAAAGGATGCTTACAATAATGTTAATGCTCAGTCATTAAACTTTTACTTTGATTTACTGGCTGCTATAATTCAGTCTTACAATATTTAACACTAGTTCAGGTATATAGGGCACCATTCCAAAAGGCTTCCTCCAGGTGTAAGTGACTTACTGTGGTGTAAAGCTTATCTATAAAGCAGGTTTACACCAGAGTAAGTCACTTACACTGAGAGCAAGTCTTTTGGAGTCAGGCTCATTGGCTTTAAAGTCTTTTGGCTTTTCCTGGTTAGGGGTCGCTACAACGGATCACTGGTCCGTTGATGATTGGCAGTGGATTTTTATAGTGTCGAGTGGCCAGCCAGACGCCCAACCTTCAAAGAAGGAACACCCACACATGCACGTACCTATCTACATGTCTTTAATGCTCAATCAACCATGGGGAGGACATGCAGACTGTGCACAGAAGGCACTCCAGCTGAGAATCGAAATGGAGAACCTCTTGCTGTGAGGCGAAGAAACAAAATTATGTCAGTGTTGCCCACCAGATCTGTATGGAGTACAACTGATTAGAAAAAAATACAAAACTGTTTATAATGATGTGATGCTATTAATACTGCAGAGAACATCAACATTTATTAAGGGAAATATATATGTGTGTACTATTTTTTGGAATTTCTGAGTATGGCTGTCCTTTAAGACATATTCTCACAACTCTAAAAAATCACTATTTTGCATTGCTGTAAGTAGTGTGTGAAAATAATACATTTTTATATATACTAAAAAGTTTATTGGTTGTATAGAACATAAAGTCTCAGAAACATTGGTAGAATGAATGCACTCTAAGTACAAAGACCCAATGAAAGAAGTATAGACGATGACCGGGCTCACAGTGGGGTTCCTAGTAGCACTGGGTGTGCATCAGGATTCACCTCTGGGTCCTCCACTGTTTGTTCTTACTGGTGATAGACTACATCAGCAAACAGGGTGGAAGGGAGAGTTCAATAAAGCTGCAGTATACAGACTATATGGCATTACAAGCAGAACCTGAACAGGAACTTCAACGAATGAAAGGGGACTGGAATGCAAAATCGAAGGCACATAGAATCAAATGGAGTAGAGAAAAGACAGTTGTCTTTGCAGCAAATGGGGGAAATAAAGAGAATCTGAGAAGTGAAATAGAATGGGAAGTAGCTGAACAGTTTCAAGTAAGGGTGGATGAGGAGGCAAAAGCTAGAATCGGAGCTGAGGAAGAAAAATGGCAGAGTGTTAGGGGTCGTTTGTGGCAGAAGAATCCTAGAAAAGCTGAGAAGCATGTTGTACAAAACAGTAGTAGTTCCAGCACTTCTGTATAGTACACAAACTTGGACAGCAACATTCAGAAAGCTTGCGATGATGCAGATGAAGTGCCTGAGACTGGTGGTTGGATGCATCTTCTGGAAAAAAAGGAAAAAAATGAAGACATTAGAGCAGAAGTCAAAGTAACTCCAGTTAAAGAGTCAGTCAATGAGAAGAGATTGTGGTGGTTTGATCATAGAAAGCAGAAGACAGTCTGTTGAACATTTGGAGAGACTGGAAGAAGGCAAACGGAGGTGAGCATATCCATTTAAGGGATGGATTGATTTCATGAGAGAAGACCTGTGACAGGCATAACTGTTGAAGAAGGTAGCAGGGTAACATTGAACTGAGAGATGGCGACAGCTGATGCAACATCTAGACAGGACCCCCTTGTAGAATATGGGGAAAAAGGGTTTGATAATTATGATGTGCAGCACATAAATGAAAATCCAAAGTCTCTTGATGAAAAAAAAACATATGTGTAAGTGCATAAACCACGGTAAACTGTTAATGATATTTGTGTGTAGTTTATATGCTCATTTTTTTCTGAGCTGTATACTGGATTTCTCTGTCTGCACAGAGCAACTACTAGAGAACATGTGCATTTGCCATGGGAAGTACCCACAGTTCCATTTCAGTGAGTCTTAAGAAAATGCACTGAACATTGCTAGTACTACTAGTATGACTTGGCAGTGCTACCACATTGTTCATTTTTGTCTGACTTATTTCAGCTTTAATAATCCTTCTCTCTCCCAGTTTGATTTGTATTTTGTACTTTGGATTATATTAGCTGTGTTTAGTGAGAGAATGGCTTAATAAAACAACAACTATACAAACATCTTCTCACTTCCATCTCTTGAACTACAAGAAAATACATTGTAAAGTGTATATGAATGCAGAACCAGTGACTCAGCTGGCTGCATACTTGCACTTCATGCTGTGAAATGAGTTGAGGGTTCTATCCCCATAACAGGTACTTGAATTGCTGTTGCAGTACTAATAGTACAATTGCTGTACTCCTTGGATGCTATTCTTCTGATGAGACGTTAAGTCAAGTTCTACCTGTTTTGGTAGTAAATCATGCAGGGTGTACAGCTCTAGTTTTACATGTTACTGGTCCAGTGAACTTTCCCTGTGTTGTGGACAAACTTCAAATGTCCCATGGACACTGCTGATATCCAGTGGAAAAAAAAAGACCAATGGATCAGTGAGCTCTACCCAGTTAACAGCACGCAACAAAATAAATAAAACTAGTCATTTTTACCGATTTCAATACTATTTTAATTTCTAAACGTGTTGAAAGTAGGTTTCCTGTTTATTGTCGAGGGTGTCTGCCTTTGACTTTGCTAGCTGAAGTTGTTTCTGTGAAATCTAGCTTGAACTATGCTAGACAGTAGAACAAATGGGAAAAGTCTGGCAAGTGACATATGGCACATAGGATGTGTTCTGTATTAATCTTTTCAGTTGGGAACAGTCGTAGGTCTTATTCTGTAGGTACCTGCACTTACATATTTACAGGCATGAGCGAAGATGTAGGAGTCCTTAAGTGATGCATTCTTGGAAACGACTGAAATATTTTGTTGTTCCCAAATTTCAAAGGAAAAGTAAGCAAAAAGCCAAAGCATTCTACGTATGTCACTAATGTAACCCACTCATGCACCCCCTCCTTTACTGCAGCAAGAGTGAACTCAAAATTATATTACATAAGTTAGCTTGAATTTGCCTACTTGATTTTTATATTAATTTGAGGTTGTGAGGGTATGGTGTTTTAATAACCAGTAGGCACAAATATGTTTTTAATAGAAATGCTGTACATGACTAATTGACTTTTATCCTGTCACGCAGTGGAAAGAGGGTGATTTAATCTAGGTCTTTTTAATATACTGAACTCATTGCTCAAACATTTCTTAATGTCAGAGTACATTGCTAACCTTTATTTTTTCAGGTCCTGCTGGTGATGAATTGAACTTCCCTGTCAGCAGAATAACTTTTTAAGCCCTCTTCACAAGACATAACATATACAGTAATTTGATTGGATTCTGTGTGTGTCCTTGTCAATGTGCTGTTACATAGCATGAATTTATATTATTCATGCCTCACATCCGAGCATTCCCAGAGCTGTAGTAACAGGATTCCAGTTGTCAGCACCATATGCTGTATCCCACAAGTTTAAGATTACAGTCATGTGCACATATCTGTTAATGCAGCAGTGAGAAAGTATTTATGCATGATCAGACACTAAGACTGCTACTGCTACATGGTTAGAATACTGTTTTATCTAAAGATAGTTTGTATTTAAAGTACCTAACAAAGGGCTTAGTGGAACTGAATTTCAACTTTCCATTCTATGCAGATATTGTTTCTGTAAGATCAATGTTTGCTACCCCAAAACACCATGTTCCTTTTACCAGATATGTGGATGTTTTAAGAGCCCTGCTGATATTGGTGTTCTGCTACACTGGTAATGTGGAATGTAGCTTGTGGTGTAGTGGTTGGAGTGGTAGCTAATGGAGTAGACTGAAGTGCAAACACAGGAGTCGGCAACTGCAGATGAATTATGAATATGTTGACTTTTTTTTGGCTTCTGTCTAACCAGTAATTAAATGAAGGAAAGTAAAGAGTATTAATGTAAAAACATTGCTGCATTGGGGAATTTTGGTCTGTTCTAGATAAAAATATATATATTTTAAAGCAACAATTTTCGTGTACATTTTGTACATGAACTTGCATTTAATAGGATACTAGAAGACTTAAAGCATTTGTAATCATTTAAGTTAAAAATTCCTACCTACAAAATAAATGTATTAAGAGCTACTGACACCTTCTGGACTGTTTCATATAGGCACCATATTTGGGCAAAATTCAACTTGTTTTATGTCAGGAACTATGGGCTGCATTTTACTTCTATATTATTAGTTCCAAGGTAATATATATTAATGTGTTTGGCAATTGTTTTTTTCATTTAGTGACATTTGGTTAAATACTCTATTAAATTGAAAAGGAAGGCACAAACATTTCACTATGCCTTCTTAAAGGTGTATAAGGCCAGGCATCTTATGTTTGCCTAGTTTTGTTTAGATTGTTTTATTGTAACATGAATATGGTTAGGGTTGGAGTTATGTAGGTAATGAGGCATGGGGTAGGTAATGAGGCATGGGAGTATGGGCATGATGCAGATATTACCACACATCTAGAGGTGGTGTGAGGCATGAGTCTGTAGTGGGAGTACTGTATAATCCTTGAGCATGTCCTCAAGTGTCATACTAGTTACACGTTTTGTAATGAATTTGAATGTGAAATGGTTATGCCACATATTTTAACAAACTAAATTTTGTAAAAGATTGTAACTTTTTAATTAAGTAGAATTTTTATGAATATTTCAAGGTCAGGTGTTGTACAATTCCATTTGTAAACATAATTTCACAGCCATTGTTGTAAAATTGTTTTGAATCTGAGTTGCAGAAAATCAGCCTTGAACCTCACGAATGGTCTTTAGAAGGTATTATGAAAATCTGGGCTCAAAATGGTACATTTTGCCAGAGTTATGAGAATTAGTTGAAAATAATGTTTAAAATTTAAATGCTTTGCCACTTCTGATTGTTTTGCAGGGTGATACGTTTTTAATTTTGTGGAATTTTTGATATGAAATATTCAGGCAAGTACTTTTAGGGACATATATTGAAAATGTATGCTTGTTGCGCACCTGCTTTTGTTAAGGTCATTTTGAATTATTTTTATAAATCACATTATGGATCCTATTTGCACAAATTCAGAGTTGTAATTCAAGTATCTGTGGTCTGTAGATAGTTTGTTGAAAATGTAAACTCAAAATGGTAATTTTGCTAGAGTTACAGATTTTGAAAATAATGTTAAAAATATGTTGGCCATTGTAATTAAATGATTGCTATGTAGCACTGCAACTTTTTAATTTTGTGAAATTTCTAAATGACATTTTCAGAATTGTCATTTTGAGGACTCCTCTTAAACTGTTGTGTGCCATTGTGGCATGCCATTTGCAAATGTTATTTCACAAGTCATTTAATAATTTTTATTAATTGCTTTTTGGATATGTGTTGCACAGAGTCTCTCTTCTCTCTTATCTTTCAGCTGTTCCCGTTAGGGGTCGCCACAGTGTATCATCTGTTTCCATTTCTTCCTGTCCTCTGCATATTGTTCTGTCCCACCAACCGTCTACATGTCCACTTTCACCACGTCCATAAACCTTATCTTAGGCCTTCCTCTTTTCCTCTTACCTGGAAGCTCCATCCTTAGCATCCTTTTCCCAATATACCCAGCATCCCTCCTCAGCACATGTCCAAACCAACGCAATCTCGCCTCTCTGACTTTGTCTCCAAACCCTCCAACCTGAGCTGACCCTCTAATATACTGATTCCTAATCCTGTCCATCCTTGTCACACCCAGTGCAAGTCTTAACATTTTTAACTCTTCCACTTCCAGCTCTGACTCCTGCCTATTTGTCAATGCCACCATCTCCAACCCATACAACATAGCTGGTCTCACTACCCTCTTGTAGACCTTCCCTTTCACTCTTACTGGTACCCGTCTGTCACAAATCACTCCTGACACTCTTCTTCACCCATTCCACCCTGCCTGTACTCTCTTCGTCATCTCTCTTCCACACTCGTCATTACTCTGAACTGTTGATCCCAAGTACTTAAACTCATCTACCTTTACCAGCTCTACTCCCTACATCCTCACCATTCCTCTACCCTCCCTCTCATTTACACACATATATTCTGTTGTAGCCCTGCTGACCTTCATTCCTCTCCACTCTAAAGCATATCTGCACCTCTCCAGGGTCTCCTCAACTTGGTCCCTACTCTCACTACATATCACAATGTCATCTGCAAACATCATAGTCCACGGGGCCTCCTGTCTGATCTCATCTGTCAACCTGTCCCTCACCACTGCAAATAAGAAAGGGCTCAGGGCTGATCCTTGATGTAATCCCACCTCCACCTTAAACGTATCTGTCACTCCCACCGCAGTCCTCACCAATGTCATACTACCCTCGTACATATCCTGTACCACTCTTACATACTTCTCTGCCTCTCCCGACTTCATCATACAATACCACAACTCCTCTCTAGGCACCCTGTCATATGCTTTCTCCAAGTCCACAAAGACACAATGCAACTCCTTCTGACCTTCTCTATATTTCTCCATCAACACTCTCAGAGCAAACATCACATCTGTAGTGCTCTTTCCCGGCATGAAACCATAGTGCTGATCACTAATCATCACCTCCCTTCTTAACCTAGCTTCCACTACTCTTTCCCATAACTTCAAGCTGTGACTGATCAGTTTTATCCCTCTGTAGTTGCTACAGCTCTGCACATCACCCTTATTCTTAAAAATAGGTACCAAAACACTTTCTCCACTCCTCAGGCATCCTCTAACTTTCCAAGATTTCATTAAACAATCTGGTTAAAAGCTCCACTGCCATTTCTCCTAAGCACCTCCATGCTTCCACTGGTATGTCATCTGGACCAACGGCCTTTCCATTCTTCATCCTCTTCATAGCTGTCTATACTTTCTCCTTGCTAATCTGTTTCACTATCCCCACATCATCCAGCCTTCTCTCTCTCTCTCATTCTCTTCATTCATCAGCCCCTCAAAGTACTCTTTCCATCTGCTCAACACACTCTCCTCGCTTGTGAGTATGTTTCCCTCACTATCCTTTATCACCCTTACCTGCTGCACATCTTTCCCAGCTCGGTCCCTCTGTCTAGCCAATCAGTACAGGTCCTTTTCTCTCTCTCTTTAGTGTCCGACCTTTCATACAACTCTCCATATGCCTTCGCCACCTCTCTCTTTGCCATGCTCCTCATCTCCTTATACTCCTGTCTACTTTATTCATCTCTCTGACAATCCCACTTCTTCTTCACCAACCTCTTTCTCTGTATACTCTCCTGTACTTCCTCATTCCACCACCAGGTCTTCTTGTCCTCCTTCCTCTGTCCAGATGTCACACCAAACACCTTTCTAGCTGTCACCCTTACCATCTCTGCTGGAGTTACCCAGCTATTCGGTAACTCTTCACTGCCCCCCAGTGCCTGTTTTAACTCTTCCCTGAACTCCACCTCACAATCACCCTTTTTCAACTTCCACCATGTGATACTTGGCAATGCTCTCACACTTGTCCTCCTCCTCTTCTTGATCACCAACGTCATCCTACAGACCACCATTCTATGCTGCCTAACTTCACTTTCCCCTGTCACCACTTTACAGACTCCAGTCTCCTTCAGACTGGCCCTCCTGCATAAGTATGTGTCATGTTTAAGTGTAGCTTATGTGGAAAAGGATTAAAGTTTTTTTTTCCCTCAACTCTTTTTTTTCTGTTTTTTAAGATGATTCATCTTCTAATTCTTTCACTAGAGGACATGGTTATTGCCGCAAGAAAAAGTAAATGGTGTGTTGAAAATTTGAACTCAAACTATTATTTTTTGGCAAAATTATTGGCATTTGTTGAAAATAATGTTTAAAAAAGTTGTGGACATTTGTAGAATATAATGTTAGCAAAGTATGCTGCCCATTATAACAAGTTCTTACTGCTGTATGAGGTAGTTACACCTTTTTAACTATGTGAAGTTTCATATAAAATTTTCAGGGTGGTCATTTTAGCTCATTCATAACGTGTAGCTGTGGGATATCATACCTCTAGCAGCCTGTGCACATTCTTAAATGCCTGAACATTTTCTGAAAAATCAAGTTAAAGAACATAAGACAAACAAATGTAAATATCTTGTGATCATTAAGTGCTACAAAAAATGTGCAAACAGCAAAACAACTATGAAAGGGCAATATGCAATACACACAAGCAGACAAATAGAGGGCGGACAAATGACTCAAGATGGACCGAGGATAGTGTCAGATGGATAGCATGCCAGCTGCTAACTAACCTAGAGGGATGTTACGGGCACCTAGTAGGTAGATGTCTTATGAGCAGGTGGCCAGTAGCATGGGTGACACCTGCCTGTAGTGGCCCACTGATATGGACTTAGCCCATCCAGTGAATATGAAATTCACTGCAGGAGGGGTTGATGTGGTGACCCAGTATGCCAAAAGCTCATTCAACTGACACCTCCATCACCTGCTCCAGCTTCAGCTGATCCAAGGCAGGTGACCTACTGTTGAGAGGCCAGAACTCTCCTCAGTGAGGTAGCCACACTCAGAGGTGCCATTGTGGCCTGCAAAGCAGAGACACAAAAGTAAGGATGTTATTAGTGATAATGCACCTCAGCTGGTACACAGTGTAGAACAGATGATGAAATAAGAGTCTACTAGGCTTACTGTGCCATAAGTCTGTGCTGCCTCCTTTAGCAGCTGGTGACATTCTCCTTCAGGTCTCCCCATACTGAAGGATGCATGCACATGTATGTCACAACAATCTGGTATGAAAGAGTTGTAAACAGCAGAGCAAAGTTACAGTTGCATATATGTGTACAAGCAAGTAAATTCTGGAAGTCATCCAGACAACCACCAACTCTCGATACACTACCATGTGCATAGGTAGACAAATAAGCTACACTACCACATGTATGTACAATTAATCGGAAGCATGGAATTTTGGATACAATCACAAATAGGTATGAAACGCCACAGTGCCACCACAATATTGGAATTGCAACAATGACAACACACATAATTGAAATTTACATACAGCAGCCAACCTGTTGTATCCTGACATTGGTCATAGGAAACTAACGTTTTAGGACCGGTGCTGTGAAAGGCATAAAAAAGGTTTAAATTACAGTATGAAACATATTAAAACTGCTAGACGCTTACTGTACCATTTCTATCCTGCCTCTCTTTCCTACATCTAAAGATGTTCAGGTCAGCAGCATTGCAGATTGTTGTACTTGTACTGATTACTTGTATGAGGGATGCAGTTGGCCCTCATCAGCTGCCCTGTTGGGTCACACCAGGTGTTCACTTTACAGAATGGATCTGCAGTACGGTCATAGCTGCTGTCTAGACTGGCTGTTCAGGAGGTACAACATTAACTTACTGTCCTTTAATTTACCCAAGCATTAATTGGCACACTTGCACATCTAAAAATGTGTTTTCCCAGCATTTCCTAGATTTTTTAAATTTATTTAACATTTGTTTACCAGGAAGGTTAAACAGGGACAGAGCCCATTTTCAGCGGAGCTCTACACACGCCTTTGGAATGTGGGAGGAAACTGTAACACCTACAGGAAACCCATGTGAATGCAGGGAGGACATGCAGACTCCACACAGAAGGCACCCCAGCCAAGAATCGAACTGGAGGACATATTGCTGTGAGGTGACAACGTTAACCACTGTGCCAGTTTAATGAACTGGAGCAAATTTTAAAACTAACCCTCTAGGGGCTCTAATATCCCTGACCTGGTTATTACCAACTTAGCACCTGCCTGTACCCCTCCCCAGATCTCCTCAGTCATCTCTATTAGCCTTAGTCATGTCATCCAAACCACAAAATGAAGCCATCTTTAGGGGCTTTAGCTTGTAGACGATTTATGCAAAATTCTCAACCATTCCCTGTAGATGGACCCTACGGAGAGGGCTGCTGCATTCACCTCTGGCTTTTTCCAAACCAAAACAGCTGCATATAAAAGTCAATAACCATCCACCCGAAAT
Organism: Protopterus annectens; assembly: GCF_019279795.1. Taxonomy (NCBI): domain Eukaryota; kingdom Metazoa; phylum Chordata; order Ceratodontiformes; family Protopteridae; genus Protopterus; species Protopterus annectens. Next base: position 341,628,820 of record NC_056735.1, read on the forward strand.
AGAATGGTAAATTCTGGAAATAAACCTCTGTGGTGGAACTCCTGTATTGATAAACTTAATACTTTTCAACTGTCCAGATTTGTGCCCCATATTTTAGCCTATTCCTCATACATTTTGCTGTGGTGTAGCAAATCATTCAGGAGTGAAGTCACAAATAGTGTAGATTTGAGTTTGTTCATCATCATCATAAATCCCTTTTCCCCATTTTTATACATGTGGTCAGGGTATCGTGTTAACTGTTGCCATCTTTCTCAATTCAGTGCCACACTCCTGCATGACTGTCACAGATCTTCTGTCACACGATCCATCCATCTCTTTGCTGGATGTCCTCATTTCCTCTTACCTTCTTCCTTTCTGTCCCAAATCTTCTTCAACAGATTGCCTTCTGCTTTTCTGAATGAATCACCATAATCTGTTCTCTTTGATCATTTCTGCAACTGGATCTACTTTGACTTCTGCTCTTGTGTCCTCATTTCTTCATCTGTCCCACAGTATGCATCTTACCACCCTTCTCAGGCACTTCATTTCCGACACCTCTAGCTTCCTCATCTGCTCTGCCTTTACTGCCCAGGTTTCTGTACCATAGGATGGAAACTAGAAAATTCACCCCGGGGATCACTTGTGTGGTACTGCTTGACAGGGGCACAGGAAAATATCTTTCTTGGGTGGCAAAAGCCAGGGAACATTTTTGGCTAGGCTTATATAGGCACCAGGGCCGATAGCCTAGTACCTACCTATGAACCTGTACAGTAGTACTGGTTGCAAAACTGAAGGCATATGCAAAACACATATCCAATCATATCATCAAGTTTGCAGATGACTCCACAGTCGTGGGTCTCATCAAAGGAGAGGATGAAAGAGCATACAGAGACAAGGTCAGCACTCTGACTGGTGTGTGAGAAACAACCTAGACCGAACGTCAGTAAAACAAAGGAAATCATCATTGACTTCAGGAAAAGGTCAACTGTCCACTCATCACTCAAGATTAACATTGAAGAGGTGAAAAGGGTTAAAACTACAAAATTTCTAGGAGTACACATTTCAGGGGATCTATCTTGGACTGTGAATACTGGTCAGTTGGTCAAAAAGGCCCTTCAATGTCTCCACTTTCTAAGAAGGCTCAAAAGAGAAAAGCTCCCACTTGCTGTTCTGTCCACCTTCTACAGAGGAGCTATTGAGAGCATTCTCACCTGTAACTTCACTGTTTGGTTTGGGAACTGTACAGTAGCTGAAAGGAAGAAGCTACAGATAGTGTTGAGAGCTGCTGGGAAAATCATGGGCACCAGTCTGCCATCAATCCAAGAGCTGTTTGCAGCAAGGAGCCTTAAAAGAGCCCACAAAATACTTAATGACTCCTCGCACCCTGCCCATGGCTGGTTTACTCAACTGTCATCAGGCAGGAGGTACCGCAGTATTCCCTGTAGGACTTCCATATTCATTAACAGCTTCTACCAGCAGTGATGAGACTTATTAACTCGGACACCAGCCCTAGTGACCAGGACCAGTGTTAACATTTGGGGGCCCCCAGCAAATGTCAAGTTAGAGGTCCCCTAGGCACTTTCGGTCTAAGTACCACCCTGTCACTGCCACTCCTTCTAAGCAACCTTTTATTTCATACTGCAAACTTTTACAAGTAGTACTCAGACTGACCTGTAACTACAGTGCTCTTACATTCCAACAGGACTGTGTACCATACTATGTTGGCTCAACTCACAAAGAGGCATTCACAGTTACTGGCATTTAGTTGCAACAGTGATACAACAACTCTATGTACAGGGCTGGACTTCGGTGAAATGGCACCCTAGACACTGCCTGCTATTTCAGCCCCAGCCCCGCCCCCACACACACACACACACACACACACACACACACACACACACACACACATATCCTCTTGTGCTTCCTCTCTGTTTCTTCCCATCTTGGGCTCCCCATACCATGCACATTACGTTTTTATTCCTTTTCTCACATTTTGCCTTGCTCTTCAGATTTTTCAAGAAGCCATAGCTTCCTGTATGTGTTTTTTTTTTTTGTCTTGCAAGGATAACAAGACAACTGTTGTGAGGATACACAGACACTGGTCTTATCTGGGAATACTGCCTGCCAACCTGACCCCCCCCCCAAAAAAAAAAAAGACAGTTATTGCCTATGCATTCCTCTGGTGTTAGACTAAGATGAAAGTAAAGGCTCAAAACCACGGTCATATACTCCAAGTGACTGCTGACATACATATAGAGAGCATGCTTCCTCACGCTACAGCCATTTATATACGTGCCTGATGTGCGATTGTGAGGAAAGTGAAAAAAATGATTACAGTGTCATACCTTTCAACCTCTTAGAGCAAAAAATCTGGACAGAGCCATAAATAAAAGTGGGGCAAAGGCCAAAAATAGGGACAATTTTTACATATTGTTCTTATAAACTTAGAAAGTTGATAGAATAAGAGGTTTTACATTCGCATAAATTTTCTGAAGGGTATGAAGTCTGAAACTCAGTTGTCTGTCATTTTCTAACTTCAGTTTCATGATTTGCCAGTAATTTGCCAGAAAACTATAATTGTATGAAAAACAGACCAAAAATATGAGGCAAAAATCTAGACATTTTGTGAAAATCTGTACAGTTGAGAGGTATCATAATTTATTCTACTTTGTTGCACCTGGACAGTAGTTATAGTAACCTTCTTTGTATACCTCTGAGGTCTCTGAGAAAAGTAAAAGAAACAATGACCACATTGTCCCCAGCCCAAACACGACCTTCTGTGCACAGCTCTAAGGTTTGACTGTGATGAAAATTAAAGTAGTAATATCCACACAATCCCCAGCCCAGCACCTCCACATACATCTCTGTAGGACTGGTTTTAGAATGGATGCAGTTGAGAGCAGGTGCCATTATGAGTTTATTCTAACAGGGTTATATCTCAGTCCTGTTCAGGTTAGAGTGCAATCAGAAAATTAATATTTTTTTCACCTCATTTTTCTCCAAACAGCAATATCTTTAGTGGGGCCCCCACACAGTGATGATTAAGGAAGCCTCCCTGTATCCATTTATACAGTCTAGGGAATGGGGCCATTAGACTCCTGGAAGATATGTGTCTGAATGTTTTGTGATGTATTTTATGCCTTACTTTTGAGATGTAATTACTTGTTAGCTGTATTTTTATTGGCACCCAGGAAAAATAATGTATGTGCCCTGGCATTATTGGGTGTGTGCACAGATAAAAATCTGTGACGTTTTTTACTACACACACACACACACACACACACACACACACACACACACACACACACACACAAGTCATAGTAATACTATTTTAACTTATTTCAACAAATAGCAATACGTTGTGCAACACTGGTACTGCCGCACCAGACCAGTGACTGCTGTTTAGCATTACTAAACAGAAGCCGGGTAAAATCATTTTTATTTTCCTCATTGCAGAGTAATGCATACCTGTCACTGTCCCTGATTTCTGAGGTGTTTCCTGATTTTGCCTCATAATTTTGCTCTGTCCCTTGTAAAAATTTGATTTTCAGGTAAATCATTCAGGATTACAGACTATCAATATATCCAGACACAGTGAAATGAAAAATGGCTTCCAAATAAGCCCCTGTTTACATATCGAAATTGTGATAATTTAAAAACGCTCCTGTGCTATAAGGATTTTACCTTTAATAATAAACATGCTCCTGTGTATAATAAAAAGGGAACTTTTCCATGTTGCAACTGCTTATGTTGCTCTAGTATTAATCAGTCTACAGAATTTATACATCCCATTAGTGGTAGAAAAATGTCTTTCGCTGCACTGCTACCTGTAGTACATCCTCCATTATATATCTGGCTACCTGTCAAAAATGTACAAGCTTCTATATTGGAAAATCTATGAGAAGGCTATGGGACACTATTATAGAACATGTCGGATATACGTAGGAAAGTTCTTACTAACTCTTTGGCCCAACATATTCGAGAAAATGATGACACACAAGTTTTGTTTTAGAGTTATACACATTATATATCAGAATGTGAGATGTGGTTACTTAGTAAATGGTAGATACGAAGGAGTATGAATGGATTGTCCACCTACAGGTGGACAAATATCCAGGTTTAAATAAACAAATTACTTTGAAGCCGATTTTGAAAGTAAAACAGCAAAGAATAAAATAAGCCTACAAGGAGGTTATAATGTATATTTATGTTTATTACTTATTTAATTGTATGTATATATGGGTCCACATCAGATGGACGAAAGCTCAGGTAAACGAAGACCACATCAATGAGACTACTGCGTCGATAGGACAAATCCCTGACAATGGTAAGTAGTGCAGACTGGAAGTTAGTCCCATTCCCTCACTGTAGTATGATCTCGGAGTTGGTATAGTTAAGTAGGGGGGTGGGGGTGGGGCACAGGGGGGCTTGCCCCCCTGCTATACATGTTTTAATGTGGTTTTCAAGGGTATTATGGAAACGGGAATGTATTCCGTTCCGTAATACATTAACTTACTGTTGGGGATTTGTCCTGTCAGCGCAGTCGTCTCATTGATGTGGTCTTCGTTTACCTGAGCTTTCGTCCATGTGTCATGGACCCGTATATATATATATATATATATATATATATATATATATATATATATATGTGTATGTATATTTATGTTTATTACTTATTTAATTATATGTATATATGGGTCCATGTCAGATGGACGAAAGCTCAGGTAAACGAAGACCACATCAACGAGACGACTGCGCCGACAGGACGAATCCCTGACAACGGTAAGTAGTGCAGACTGGGAGTTAGTTCCTTTCCCTCACTGTAGTATGATCCCGGAGTTGGTATAGTTAAGTAGGGGGGTGGGGCACAGGGGGGCTTGTTGAGGCTACACACTCAAGTGCGCTAGCCTGTGTTACATATTTATTGCATTTTCCTGCTGTTTGTTGCAAAAAAGAAAAAAAAAACAAAAAAATTATCCTTGTTTCCCGTCTTTTCTGACCTAGAGTATTCCAAATACAGGCTTTGCTGTATTCTGGAGTTTTGGAAAGTTCCTGTGTTGCCCATTTCCTTTCTTGGATAAAGGGAGGCTTCTTTGTTCACCAGTGGCAGTGGGGAGCTTAGAGCAGCCTATCTATCCCTGGAGGAGTGTTCCCAGCACAAGAATCCGCTAGTCTATTGGCCGTTTTGATTCAATTTCTAGCTCTTTCAAGTCCCCCTGTATAAAACCCGCTTTGGTGCATTTTTTGCGCTTGTTACTACTCAGCCAAGCTCCTCGTGGTCCTGGAGAGTGGTGCTAGCAGCAGAGAGACTAAAAGAGCGACTGCTAACCTGATAAAAGTGTTTTTTTCCTGCTACTACCTGGCGACTGTCCAATCTAGCTAAACTGCAAGTATTTCTACTTCTTGAACGGTTTTAAACTGTTTAAAGTTATTTTTGCACCTGCACTTTTAAAGTTTGTCCTGTTTGTTGCATATACCTGTTGAGGCTACACACTCAAGTGCGCTAGCCTGTGTTACATATTTATTGCATTTTCCTGCTGTTTGTTGCAAAAAAGAAAAAAAAAACAAAATTATCCTTGTTTCCCGTCTTTTCTGACCTAGAGTATTCCAAATACAGGCTTTGCTGTATTCTGGAGTTTTGGAAAGTTCCTGTGTTGCCCATTTCCTTTCTTGGATAAAGGGAGGCTTCTTTGTTCACCAGTGGCAGTGGGGATCTTAGAGCAGCCTATCTATCCCTGGAGGAGTGTTCCCAGCACAAGAATCTGGTAGTCTGTTGGCCGTTTTGGGTCAATTTCTAGCTCTTTCAAGTCCCCCTGTATAAAACCCGCTTTGGCGCAGCTTTGCGCGGTTTTGCACATAGCGCAGCATCGGGCAGCTCCGCTTAATTGGGTTTCAACCATTCTCAGCTCCACAAAGTCTGCTCTTCACTTTTTCCTTTAGAACTGATCTTGTTCTCATAATAAACACCCTATTCCTACTCCAAAGCCTGGCAATTGCTCACTAAAGCAATTATATAAGTCAGCACTAAAAAATTAAAAGCACTACACCCTCACAAACTCCCCTTGAGTACCTTGTTCCCAAATGGCCCTTTTTTCAGTTATAAAGGAATTCCCAATACTATTCTAGCATGTCCAAAGGTCAGTTGTCAATCTCCTCCCCGGTCCAGGTGGTGAATCTGGGAATCTTGAGGCAATGTTACAACTGCCTCATGTACACAGACAACCCTCTCCTCCTCCCAACAAATTCCAACACATGTGAGAGTGCAACCATATAGCCAAACTGGAGGCTAAGCTCTCTCAACTCAGTACTAGTGTAACCAGTCAAGAGGAGAAGGAAACCACACTCACTACAATTCCAGTCTCACATAGACCTACCACGACAGCAAACCAAACACATAAACACACAAAAACATACTCGGAGGCTCTAAATAAAAATCTGCCTAAGCAGCAGAGACCTCCAAAGCAGACACCCAAGCAACCGCTACCCCAAAACAAAACACGTGCAACACATAGCTCACAAAGCCAGTGTGCCGAACAGTCACAGCCCTTAAGGCTAAACAACACACCTGATACACTTGTAATAGGTGACTCTATCATCAGGCACACTGATGTCCCGCTCACCAGGCTGAACAAGGAGAAGGTCATGGTGAGCTGCCTGTTGGGCGCTAGGATCCACCACATAACACAAGCACTCAGGTCACTCCAAGGCAAGTACAAATATGACTCAGTCATTGTCCATGCTGGTGTGAATGACTTGAGATGTACCTCTCTGGACTACATGAAAAGAGACATAGAGGCGCTCTCTGAGCAGGTAGCCCAGGCCGGTAGGACCCTGACCTTGAGTAGCATCTTACCCTCACCAAGAGTGATGCCACAATATGAAGACAAGATGATCAATTTCAACAATTGGCTTAAGTATTGGTGTCATTCAAAGGGGATCCAATGCCTGTCAGCCTGGGATGACATGCTCGACAAGCCACAATGCTTCACTAGGGACGGCTTGCACCTGTCACCCCTGAGCTTTCGTATATTGGCAAAGGCTCTTGCCACCCCCATAGTGCCTTTTTTAGGCAAGGCTCAAAAGACAAACCCACCTCCATAGATATCACAAGGGATAAGAAGCTAAGAGTAATGCTACTCAATGCCAGAAGTCTAAACCTCAAGATGCACGCACTTGAAACTCTCCTTAGCATGGAGAACATTGATATCTGTGCAGTAACAGAAACCTGGTTCAAGGCTCCCGAGAGCACCCCAGCACTACCAGGTTATACCTCATACCATGCTTTTCGGCAACTTGGACCGAACCACGAAAGGAGGGGGAGTATCAATATTCGTCAAAGATACCCACACCTCCAGGTTGGTGGCACAGCACGAAGCATCAGAGACTATCCATGTGCAACTAACAGTGGGTAAAACTGCCTTCCAGTTTATAGCCTGCTACAGACCACCCTCCCAAACCCAGGAACCCCACTCGGCCTTCCTGAGAACACTGGAAAATATGAAGGTCTCTCCAAACACCATTATATTGGGCGACTTCAACTACCCAAAATTAGACTGGGAGCATTACTCTAGCTCCAACACCCTAGCCCAAAGGTTCCTAGAATTTATAAACTCAAATGCTATGGAACAACTTGTTACCATTCCCACAAGAGGGGAAAACATACTGTTACCACTCCCACAAGAGGGGAAAACATACTGGACCTGATCATCACCAACATGGGGGCTCCATGCTCCAGACCAGAAGTGTATCCCTGGTAAGATCAGACCATAAACTAATCTCACTGGATATTCACATCCCAACCCCACCCCCTGCCCAGAAAACCACAGTGAAAAACTTCTCTAAAGCAAATTTCACACTCCTCAAAACCGAGGTGGAATCCTTCAAAGCCCCCGGGCCTGTGGAAAATACAGCCCAGACCGCAGAATCCTTTATAAACGCATTCTATGAACACCTTCAGGAATGCATGGATCATGCAATCCCAAATAAAACCAAGACCCAATCCTCCAAAGGAAGGCGTCCTGTCTGGTGTACCCCAGCCATAAACAAACTATACAATAGAAGGAGGAAGTTACTACATGATAGAGCAAAATCCCAAAAAAGGAAGGCATCTCTGATCAGTATTAGCAAAAAAACTACGGGCACTCATAAAATCGTCTAAGGCCAGCTTCGAGAGAAAAATTGCAGAGGACACTAAGGATAATCACAAGGCTTTCTTTATTTATGTTAGGAACCTGGGTGGGAATTCCCAAATATGCTCAGAATTAGTCCAAAATTACAAAAAATACACCAAACCCACAGACATTGCCAACATCCTAGCTGACAGGTTCAGCGCAAACTTCTCCCCCCCCTCCCCACCAAAAGGGCAAATATCTATCCCAGCAGAGTGTGGCCCCCCCCTAACATCTCAGATGCTCAGGTAAGAGCCGCCCTCTCCAAAGCAAAAAACACAGCATCAATGGGACCAGATGGTGTCCCAGGCTGCATCCTACATGAACTCCAAGAAGAGCTAAACCAAACATAAAACTACTGTTCAGTCTTAGCCTTACTACAGGATATGTACCCAAAGAGTGGTGTACAGCAACAGTGGTCCCTCTCCACAAAGGTGGTGCTTCAACGGATCCTAGAAACTATCGCCCCATAAGCCTGACTAGCTTGGTCTGCAAAGCTATGGAAAGGATCATCATGGACCTCATAAATAAAGATATTGGGGACCTACAGACATTGGATCCTACCCAGTTCGGCTTTAAGGGCAGATCCTGCCTCTTAAACCTGGTCGATTTCTTTGAAACAGTCACCAAGGCCATTGACGAGGGGAAGGTGGTCCACACAGCCTACCTGGACCTCGTAAAAGCCTTCGATACAATACCCCACTCGGGCATTATAGATAAGCTCACCAGCTTAAATATAAACCCCTATGTCACTAGATGGGTTGCAAACTCACTCAAGGACAGAACCCCCATGGTTAGAATTGTTGGAGCCATGTCAGACTCCAAACCAGTTACAAGTGGCATCCCACAAGGCTCAGTCCTGGGACCTCTCTTGTTCGGTATATATTTCTCGGAGGTACAGGCCAACACAGAAGGACTGTGGCTGACCAAGTTCGCAGATGACTGCAAACTAGGCACCATAATAGACTCTCCAGCCGACACAAACATCCTACAAAAGGGCCTCATAGAAACAGACAACTGGTGCCAGAGCCATGGCCTCAAGCTAAACGCCAAAAAGTGTATAGTCATCCCCTTTGGCAAAAACAAGGTTCCTACAAATTACCACATAGGTGGCAATCCATTAAGTACAGAAGAAGTAATTAGGTACCTGGGGACCCAAGTTGATAGCAATCTCTCATTTGACAACCACGTGGTCAAAGTGGTTAGAAAAACATTTTATATAGCCCACCTAATCATGAAGGGATTCACATCTAGATCAGGGGAGGTCATCGTGCCTCTTTACTCATCCCTCATCAGGCCCATAATTGAGTACAATGCCCCTTTTGGGATGTACCTTACCAGACACCTGCAGCAACTGGAAAGACCACAAAAGTACCTCACCAAGAGGACCAAATGGCTCAAACAGATGCCATATGCTGCCCGGTTAAAGAAACTCCAGCTCTACTCAGTGGCATACCACCTGCGCCTGACGTATAAAGCCATGTCCAACCCAGAATTAATGGACATGCTGCACCTCAGAAAATCCAAATCCCATCGAGCTACGCGCTCGAGAGACTTGAACCTCAGCACTGAAATAAATAGGACATGCTGGAGGGACAGATTCATAGCCCAGAGGCTCCCTTCACTCTGGAATAAAATCCCAGTCCAGGTTAGGCAGAGTCCCTCATTGACTCTCTTCAAGAGGAATCTTGATGAGTGGATGGGAGATCATAGGTTTACCCTGGGTATCACTTCTGTGTCACTGTTAGACAGAGGGACAGTATACTAACCTCAAAAATGGCATAGCAAAATTCATTTAAAATGGGTGGCGAAAGCCAGACACACTCTGGCTAGGCTTATAAATGCCCTAGGGCAGATAGCCTAGTATGAACCTATGAACATATATATATATATATATATATATATATATGTGTGTGTGTGTGTGTGTATGTATATATACTTTTAGACAACAGTGTTTTTAAAAATGTAATTGCTGATTTTAATTGAATGTCCTTTGATCGGTTGACTGCGTCATGTGATGGATCTTTTGTATTTAAAAATGTTGGGTTTAATACATTTTTTTGTAAGACACTGAAGAAGGATATTGTATCCGAAAGCTTTGTTTTTTATTAAAGTACTTGATGTTGTGGAGTTTTGCTTGTTTATCATTGCTATGGCCAATCAATAACAGAATGAAGGATTCAGCAGAGTGAGAAAGGGGCTTGATCGTCGTGGAGGGGACAAAAAAAGGCTTACATGTGTTAGTGTATAAGAAAAAAGGATATGCTGTCCAGTTTTTGTTACTGTTCTGATTTATTTAGACTTAGCCAAAAGAAAGAAATAATGAAGCTTTGCATAGTTGTATGTTTAGTCCACTTAGTTGTCATGTATCACAGCAGTCCTGAATGCAGATGTTCAGGTCTCTGAGAAACAAAGACTTATTTCACTGCATCTTTCAGAAAAAAAAAATCTGAATGTAATGAGTTTCTGTTCAAGTGTGTCACCATGGGAAGGTAGGCTATAATTTTCTGGAGAGCATGTTGACATCTTTCACTGATGACCAGTGTCCTTGATTTAAGATGGGTGCCTAAATGATTGCTGCCATTTGCTAATTTAAAATGTCATTTTGATGGATAAAGATATTCAGTACTGGGGACATTTGGTTTTATTTCCACTGTGTTTTTTTTGTCTTTTCTCTTTTGTCTGTACTTTATGTAGCCATTTACAGACTTCATTGTCTCTTGCCATCCTCTCTTTAGTTTACTAGTTGTTGTAATATATTTAAAACCCAATCTATAGTTTGCTATGTCTTCTGTCATATCTCTACTGTGCTTGTTTACTAGACTGTATATACATAGTTTTTCTTTGTAATTAGTCTGAATTCCTCCGTTATTGCTTACATTTCTGTATTTTTATTTGTGAAATATGTTCTATTTCACCTGGGCTGAGCCTGAAATTGGTCATTATTGGTAAACAAATATAAATAAATAAAAATAAAATTATCTAGCATTTGACAAACACATTAATAGAGGGCCTTCCAGTGAGGACTCTTTTCAGGATATGGCGACATTTTAAGGGTCAGTGCATTCTCTAGGAACCTTTTTTGGCATTATCACCCAAGTGTTATTTCTTGGCTATATTTGCAGGTACATCTCACATCAAGTCTGGGGTTATCATGGGATGCATGCCTGCCCTCTGTACTACTCACTACTCACTGTCACGTAAAGTTGGTGTTGCTAGAAGGGAAGTACATATTACATGTGAAAGCAAAAGCTGGCTATTAAAATGCTCCTGCTTGGACTATCCCCCAACCCCCCCCCCCACACACACACACACACACACACACCCACAAACTCATTTTTCTCTCTCTTTTCATAAAAGTCTGATCTGCAGTGGGTCAGGAAAGTTCTGTACACTGCTGTATTGGCTCATTTGATGAATATAAAAAAGTGGGGATAATCCAGTATATCTGTGTGCAAGAAAAGTGAAATTAGATGTCTTCCAGGGATCCAGTGCAAATCATTATGTGATATGATGTGAACATTGCACCATGTATGAGTGAAATGTGAATAAATTACTTTATTAATCCATCCCTTTATTCATTAGAGGAATACGTACTTGCTTGAGACAGGGTAACTCTGGAGAGAAGAAACGTTTTTCTTGTAACAGAGCTGTACAGTCTAAGAACTGATGTATTTCGAGATGCTGGTAAAGGGGTACTACTTGCTTTTTTAATGCTGTTAAAGTTTGACTTGTGATTCCTAGTGTGATTGCTATCATGATGTTCAACTATATCACCATTTACACACCTGCTGTTTAATGCTCTCTCATGCCCTGTATCTGTCATGTGTCTGTGCACATATGCTATTTGGTGGCACTGAAAACAAGTAACCTGATGCTAACCATGTGACTGTGGGTACATATTAAGTTTTCTTGCCTTCCTGCCCTTCCTTTTTGTAGACCTGTATGTACATATTATACAATAAAGGATCATTAGTATTAAAAAATGAGAACATCGATTGGAGAGCCTAACCAGCGTTCCTGTTGTAAATTCAACATATACCAATAGAAAAAAAGTCCAGCTGCTGAAGTACCATTGACTGGACAAACTTTCAGTAACTATATGCTGGATAATAGCATTCTATACAAAGGACACACCAAAATATGCGAAAAGTCATGTATAGTCTGCAAAACTAAAGAAACAGAAACATAACTGATTTTCCACATATTTTTGTGATGTCCCTTGTAAAATTTTCTGGGTTTTTTTAATAGTTAAAAAAAAACAAAAAAACAAACCAGCAGAGATGCTCCTTTCTCCATTGCTTCACTTGCACTGATGTACTCTGCAAGCATGGGAATCTACATCCCATACTCCTGCGCAGTACGTCATTAAAGGGAAGACAACACAGAAGAAGACTAAAGTGATTTACTGTTAAATTGTAGAACAACTCAATATACTTGAGTCGTTTCATTGACTCTTATGGTTGAATTTGTGAACGTAATTTTTACCATATGTCAAAAATAAAAACTGTTCGACATTCAAACCAGTTTGACTGCTCCTTTAAAATCACCATTCAAGTCAACAACAATTTGACAGGAAACTATTTCCTTCCTTGCTTTTGATTTAACGAACTCAGAAGATTTTGTTTCGCTGTTCTTACCAGTCGCTCACGTGATTACAAGATTCTGAAATCCGCGCAAGTGTCTTTCAACATTTTGATTGTATAAATAGAAGTTATGTTCTTACCATAACGTTCCATGTTAGTTGTCTTCTTCTCGCCTTCTTCTTGCTGGATGGGTTCGGAGCCGACCTCGGCTCCGACTCGGCCACTCTAAAAGCTCGAGAGTTGGTTCCACCGGCTCGAGGCTCCCCTATATCCCACAATGCTAGGCGTGAGTTACCTCAGATCTCGTTTGTAAGGTAGGCACTGCCTATAATAGTAGTAAAATAACTAGTAACAAAGTCCACCTCTATAAACAAGGGAGAAGGGTGACCTACATCCTGAACCAGGAAATATGCACATCAGAGCATATACCTATAGTAAATCGGTGGTAGAAAGAGAGGTCACAATCAAAACTCCTCTAGGTCTGTCCAGGCCAGGGGGAAGGAGGGTGGGACGCAAGAAGAAGGCGAGAAGAAGACAACTAACATGGAACGTTATGGTAAGAACATAACTTCTATATGTTAAGTTGTCTATCTCGCCTTCATTCTTGCTGGATGGGACCGCGTCCCTAGCACCTTGTCCCGGGTGGCCTAACGGAACAGACTCTTGAGAACAGTGGAACCAAAGTTAGCTCTATGTCTAGAGGCTAAATCCAACTTATAATGAGAAATGAAAGTGTGAGGAGTAGCCCAAGTAGCCGCTGCACAAATGGTGTCAATAGGCAGTCTATCTTGGAAGGCTATCGAAGTAGCCAAGGCTCTGGTAGAATGGGCTTTAGGTTTGCTAGGCAGCTTTTGGTGTCTAATTTCATACACAAGGGAAATCAGGGATGTTATCCATCTGGATAATGATACCTTTGAAACTGAAAGTCCCTTTCTGCCTTCTGCATAAGAGACGAACAGCTGGTCAGATTTTCTGAATTGTTTTGTTCTATCCAAATAGTACCTTAACTGACGATGAACATCTAGCCAATGTAATCTTTGTTCAGATCTGTTAGAATATTCTGGAAAAACACCGGAGGTCAATGCTTTGATTTAGGTTAGCCGTGGAGGCTATTTTAGGTAAAAGGACGGGTTGGTTCATAAGGATACTCTGTCCTTATGGAACAACAGATAAGGAGGTCGACAGCTGAGTGCATGAAGTTCTGAAACTCTTCTAGCTGAAGTAATAGCTACTAGAAAGAGAGTCTTCCATGATAGTAATTTTAAGGAACAGGAGGATGCAGGTTCGAAAGGGAGAGAATTAAAGAACTGAGAACTAAATTTAGGTCCCAAGGAGGAGGAGGATTTCTTACGGAGGTCTGAGTAGAAAAACTCCCTTCAAAAAGGCTTTGCAAAGCTTGTGGGACATGATGGCAGAATCTGAAATGCCCACATGAAAGTTAGAAATAGCTGCCAATTGAACTTTAAGAGTAGAAGGAGATGAACCTGCATGGAAGAGTTCAGCTAGAAAATCAAGGACCATTTGGATGGAAGCAGTGAAAGGATCTATTTCCTTCCTTGAGCCCAATAGTGAAACGTTTCCACTTACTCAAATAAATCTTTCGAGTGGAAGATTTATGGGAAGCTATCAAAATATCTCGAACAGAGTGAGATATTTGAGGAAGCCTGGCTAAAGTTGGAATGGAGGAACCAAGCAGTGAGGTTCAGAGAGGGAAGGGAGCGATGAAACTGACCCGACTGATGGATCAAAAGATCTGGAACTAGGTCCAGATGCCAAGGTCGCTCCAACAGAAAATGATGCAGAAAGGGGAACCAAACCTGTCGAGGCCAGTAAGGAGCAATGAGGATCAAGGAGGCCTTCTGAGCGATAGCTTTCTGTATCACTTGAGAGATTAGTGGGAAGGGAGGAAATGCATACAGAAGTCCCCTGGGCCAAACTTGGACTAGAGCGTCTCTGCTGGGTTGGCCTGGTAGCGGGAATAGGGTGAAATAATCTCTGCACTTGCTGTTTTGGGGAGTAGCAAAAAGATCGCAGCAAGGCTGACCCCACTTGAGAAAAATTTCTCTCACTACAGAGTCTTTCAGAGACCACTCGTGAGGCATGAGGATAGCTCTGCTCAACTTGTCCGCAATTTGATTGGACTTCCCGGGGATGTGCGTTGCTATCAGAAACCGCTGAGAAGAAATCGCCCATTGCCACAGTCTGAGTGCTTCTCGACACAGGGGGTAGGACCTGGTTCCGCCTTGTTTGTTGATATACCACACTACAGACATATTGTCCGTCTGGATTGCTATCGTTCCCAAGGGAAGAGAGTCTTGAAGGGCTTGCAACGCTAAAAGCACTGCTCTCATCTCTAGAACATTTATGTGCAAGTGGCATTTGTCTGGTTGCCATGTGCCCTGGACAGTTCTGCCCTGATAATGCCCCCACCCGATCAGGGAGGCGTCCGTTGTCAGAGTAGCAACCGGAGGGGAAGGAACAAAGGGTCTTCCCAATAAGAGCTGAGGGGAAGACATCCACCACAGAAGATGATTTCTGCATGTTTGTGTGATTATAATGGTGTGAGACATTGGAAGTTGCTGGTACGACCATTGCGTGAAGAGCATCCATTGAAGGATTCTCATGTGGAACCTGGCTAATGGGAGCAGAGGTATGGCAGCCACCATAATCCCCAACACTTTCAGAACTAACCTGGCTTTGATTCTGTTGCTGCTGAAGAGGAGCGAGACCATTTTGTGTATGTCTGTTATTCTCTGATCTGTTAATCTCGCAGACATGTTGATTGTGTCTAGATTTGCGCCTATGAAGGTAATAGTACGACAAGGCGACAAAACAGACTTTTCGAAATTTATTGAAATGCCTAAATTTCGACAAGTGCGAAAGGTGTAGTCCCTGGCCATTAGAAGAAGATGCTTGGTGGGAGCTGTGAGGAGCCAGTCGTCCAAATATGGAAACACCTGGAATCCTTGTCGTCTCAGGTGAGAAGCTACCACTGCCATGCATTTGATAAACACCCGGGGGCCAGTGGTGAGACCAAAGGGCAGGGCCCTGAATTGAAAATGACTGGTTCCCAGCCTGAAGCGGAGGAATCTTCTGGAGCGTCTTTTCATTTTTATGTGATAGTACGCATCCTGAAGATCTATAGAGCACATCCAGCTTCCCTTTCCCAAAAGGGGAAGGATGGACTGCAGCGTGACCATCCGAAATCTTGTTTTCTTGACTGACTTGTTCAAGATACTGAGATCCAAAATTGGTCTCCAGTCCCCTGTTTTCTTTGGAACTAAAAAGAACCTGGAGTAGATTCCAGATCCTTGCTGGTCTGCTGGAACTGGCTGAATTGCTCTTTTTGCAAGCAGCTTTGAAATTTCCAAAGCTGCAAGATCCCTTTGAGCGGGTGGAACATCTGGAAGGGATTTTTTTGATTGGTTTGGAATGCGAAAGAAGGGAATGGAATAACCCTCGGAAATGATGGACTGTACCCATTTGTCTTGAGTCAGGGATAGCCAGGCTTTTGGGTACAGTGACAATCTTCCCCCGACTGCCTCCGAAGGTAGGCAGTCGGGCAACACCTCAGGGATGCTGAAAGGGCTTATCAGAGAAGACTTCACGATTGCCCTGGTTCTGCGGACCCCCCCCTGCCTCTAGGGCGACGTCTACCATTGTTGTTCCCCCCTCTGCCTCTGGCGAGGAACCGACTTTGTGCGTCAGGCGAAGTCCCTTGAGATTGTTTACGGAACCACATTTTCCCACTTTTCTGGCCTTTGGGGTAAGGCCTAGAAGGAGTAGAAAAACGGACTCCGACGGCAGAAAGAGTCTTGCCATCTGTCTTGCACCTAGTCAAGGTTTCTTTCACTTGAGGACCAAAAGAGATGATCCATCAAACGGGGAATTAGTGAAAGACGTTTTAAAGGGGTCCGCAAAGTTGCATAACCGCATCCAGGCGTGCCTGCGTAAGGCCACACCTGTCCCTGCGGCCCTGCTCGCTCCATCAGCCGCATAAGAAAGGAGGCGCATGGAGGAGTTAGCTATGGAGTTCAGGATAGCCAGCTGAGTGTTCATCTTGTCCTGAAAACCCGCAGCTGTAGGATCCTTCAACATATCACTCGCTTCCTTGATCAAGTCCCTTTGAAGGCAGTAAAATGGCATAGGTAGTTCAGCGAATGCATTGCAAAGGTCGCTGGCGAGAACATCCGCTTCCCGTACCTGTCCATAGACCTGGATTCCTTGTTAGGTGGATGGACAGGCACCGAAGGATCAGCTAGTTCCTTCTTGGTGGCAGCAGCTACCACCATAGCATCCACAGAAACACCTTTTGTGAGGAATTGCTTGTCAGTTGGTGCTGTTATAAATTTGGAGGGTCTCCTGGGGGTAGGGTCCACTGAATCAGGAGCCGTCCAGGCCTTCTTTGCAACCACCTGCATGAGGGGATCAAGGGGGGGGGACACCCAGGAGGTGGAAGGGCGAGAGCCAAACGCCCCAAGGTACACAGATTCATCCTCCGAAGGGTTAAGGGCGCGCCAATTTCCCTCTGTTTCAGGATCTCTAGAATGTCTGCGAAAGAGACATCTTCAGAAGGGGAACGTGGGACCCTCGAATCCTCTAAATCTGTGTCAGAGGTGACAGACTCAGGTGAGTCTAAGTGCTTCCTCTTACACTTTCTCTTCCTAGGGGCTCCCCTGCCAATTCAGGAGAGGCCTCGGAAGAGGATGAGATCCCACAGGGGATTCTTGAGGAGCTTGCTCTCTGCGGTCTGGGATGAGGGAGTGAGTCGACATAACCAAAGGCACCGAAGTGGGAGGGGCGGACGGAGCCGACTGTGGAGTCGAACAAGGTTCCAACACACTCCACATGACCTCGAATGCACCCCTGTCAGGCAGAGCCAGAGGTCCCGCTCCGAGAAGCTGAGAACCTCCCTCGGCACCGACAGAGATGGCTCCGAGGCCGATGTCGGAGCCGAACTCACCAGCGCCGAAGCACCGAGAGGGAGGGGTCGGACAAGGGTCCGATGCCACTCACCCCTCGGAGCTGATGAGGAAGCCGGCGCCGAGATTCTTCAAAGGAAGAAATCGGAGCCGGCGGAGCGAAGACAAATGTATCGGCTCCGGCGCTACCACAGTCTCGGTTCCGAGGCGCCCGGCTCGAGCTCAAAGGAGTCGGAGGAGGAATATTAATTGGAACAAGCTGAGGCATCGACTGATGAGTCGGACTCTGGAGCATTTGGGCCAGTGCCTTGGACTTCAAAAGTCTACTCACTACCCTCTGGAGGTCGTGATCTGATAGCCTCGATGACCTGGAGGAGTGAGATCTATGGCTCCGTTCAGACAGCAGGGGAGACGCTGGAGCCGAATGAACGGAGCCAAGGGACGGTGACCTCGATCTCTTTCTAGATGTCGGCTCCGATGGTATGATCGGAGCCGACCCATGACTCTAATGCCTCGGCTCCGGGCGGAGCCGAGGAAACCACTGAAACAGCAGTCACAGACTCATGGGGTTCAGGCCGAGCCGATGAAGCAGTAGGCTTCAAAGCCTTAGGCCTCGACTCTGAAGCTGGAGCCGAGGTCCTAGAAGCCTTAGAAGGTTTCCCAGAAGACACAGGAAGGGAACCTTCAGGCTTAATTAAACCCCTCAAAATGAGTTTATTTTTCTCTCCTGCAGGACTCTAGGGCTGAAGCCATGGCATACAGCACAAGAGTCCTGCAGGTGTAAAGGTCCCAGGCAGTACACACAAGAAGTGTGACCGTCTGTCAGAGACATTTTCTGACAGCACGAGTCACACTTCTTGAAGCCTGAGACCTTTGTATCCTTGGACATACTCAAGGAACCTGAAGTGTAATCACACACAAAAACACACACACACAGATTACACTGATAGGATTAAAAGGGAATTATTTAAAACTAAAGGTAAGTTAATAAAATCCCCTAAGTAACACATACAGACTTCTATGGAAAGGGAAGGAAGGGCCCGAAGGCCTTAGGGAAGAACTAAGTGTTCTTTATAAAAGGAGGGGGCTGGAAAGATAGTAAGGGATAAACAAGTCCACTACACTAAGTGGGAAGAATTTTACACTAACTAGCCTAAGTTTAAAGAATTTTAAACTAGTTTAAACTTTCACTAACCTGGAGCCGGTAGAAAACACACCTCGATAGCTGTAGCGGCAAACGAGATCTGAGGTAACTCACGCCTAGCATTGTGGGATATAGGGGAGCCTCGAGCCGGTGGAACCAACTCTCGAGCTTTTAGAGTGGCCGAGTCGGAGCCGAGGTCGGCTCCGAACCCATCCAGCAAGAATGAAGGCGAGATAGACAACTTAACATCTGCACTTTAGTTGGTTTACTAATACATTATCTAAGAACAGTAAGACATTTCTTTCTTAAATAATGTTATTGTAAAATAACAATTACCCACTGTTGGTGTGGGTATGTCAGGATTTACCAACAGATGGCTTTCTGTAATCACTCTGTTTTCACCTTCGTAATTAAACCACACCAAACATGGGTAAATCCTGAGATACCTTCACGCAGGCATGGAATATTGCTTAATTCCTGTAACAAGTATTTCCCTATATGCATGCTGGTCAGAAGCTTCCAAAGTGTATCAGAAGGTTGCAAGGTCAGTAAACAATCACTTCTGAGTGTTAGGTTACATGTAATGAAATGCCCTTTTAATATGTAAGTATGGCAATATTGGCTAGCTACAGTACATAAACTGTTATGGTCTTTTAGCTTCTATATGAGTTCATAGAAAGAGAGTAAAAACTGCATGCTGTACTAGGATGACTTAACTGCTTTCATAAAAATGCACATTTTATATTTAAATGTAAGATGCATGTTCAGCAGTCATACAGCACATATGTTTTTGCAAATATTTTTAAGAACAGACGTAACATAAAAAGTGTTATGTTCTTGTGGCTGTCAGATCAGTACTACATCAGTTGCATTAAAGTATATGTGCACATGCTGTTTCAGGTCATTTCAATGTTTAACTGACCCTTCCCAAAGGAAGTGTTAAAGTTGCAGCCTTCATGATTTTCAAACATGATTAAATCTTTAGTTTTCCTCTAAATATTTTCATCTTGGTCTTTTTTTGTGACAAAGAAAGTGGCAACGGATGTCAGGTAAAGAACTGCACACCGAGTGACATCCATATTTGAATGTTTCCATTTTTTTCTTATTTTGTTCCTTGTGCAATAAACACAATCTAGTACTAAAAATCAATGGAGATGAAGTTTCCCAGTAACTAAAATATGTCCATCTTATTTATTAATTTCTTCCCTCATGTTTTACATTCCTGCATGATACAAAACTGGGTAGCATATTCCTAGTGATGATGGAACTGTAATTTCTCTAACATTGCTAAAGAGGTCACTTGCGCGTCAAACAGCAAAGATGACACGCTTCTGTTGGGCACCCTCTGATGATGACTGTACTCTGTATGGTAGTAGAGCTGGTTGGATATAAACCACTGTGTTTCCCCCCATGTATCATATCTGTATGATGTTCCATAGCTTTCTCTATGTTAGCTGTCCCTTTACCCAGGTGATGTAGGCGTGAGTTTTCTTGAAGCAGCTTATTATTGGTTGAATGCCATTATACAACGACCCCCCATTAATATTCCAAAAGTGCACGCTGACTGGTCAGAGTGCATGTTCTAAATCAGAGTTATAGTAATGGAGAAAGGTCCGGTCGCCCGGACTTTTTCCATTAGTATAAGTCTTTTTTTTTTTTTTTTTTTTTTACAGCAATGGAGAATGAGAATGCAATATCTCCGTTGCTTTTTACACACTGTCTCGCTATGTTAAATGAGTTTAACATAGCGAGACAGCTTTAAAAAAAGTAACGGAGATCTTCCTATCTCCGTTGCTTTTTTTAAAGGTGATTCGCTATGTTAAATGGGTTTAACATAGCGAGACAGCTTTAAAAAAAAGCAATGGAGATTCCCCGTTGCTTTTTTTAAAGGTGTCTCGCTATGTTAAACTCCTGTAACATAGCGAGACAGTGAGTAAAAAGCAACGGAGATCTTGCTTTCTCCGTTGCTTCCGCCCACAGCTCTGATGTACTGCGTAAGCATACGCATGCGCAGTACATCAGAACTGCCGCAGAATACCAGACAGCTGCAGAACGGTAGCAAGGAGGCATTATACAATGCCATTATTTAAGAAAAGTAATTATTTTTTTTCTTAAATAATGTCATTGTATAATGGCAATAACCCACGCCTGGGTGTGGGTAATGCTGGATTTACCCATGGTTGTCTTTGTTTGGCCACTTGGGCTTCGCCATCATGACCAAACCACACCATCCGTGGGTAAATCCAGCATTACCCACACCCAGGCGTGGGTTATTACTATATTAACTAACAAGCATGTGTGTGAAGTAAAAACTTTTTTTTTTTTAAATTTGTGAATAGTGATCCCTCCAATCTCTGTTGTTCTGGCAAAAAGAAATATGAGTAAGACGGCAGTAGCACGTCTTCCTCCCACAGGCAGTGCAGTCAGCAGACAAAGACATCATTACTGGCTAAAGCTAGGTATATTTTCAGCAAGACCTTCATGGAATTATTATAGCACACAGAAGAGAACTGAAAGGCTCTCAGGATGCTTTCGTAGTTTTAAGGAATTGATTTTTCATTCACGTATGAGGAAAATTAACTTAGCAAACCCAGAGTTTGGTAAAGATGAGCTGTAAATAGACTGTCTTTATTACAAAAATACTTTAATATATGAGAAATTCAGACACCGTACCACAATAAATATTAGATAAGGCAGCTACATGTAGGCAGCCAAAAGGAAATTACTAAATCTGGTTAGAAATGCAGTGCATCTCAAATCAGGTGACCGTTGTTATCATAAAGATGTTAATGCAGTGCATCTCAAATCAGGTGACCGTTGTTATCATAAAGATGTAAATGCAGGTGCAAGTATATATGTGGGTGTTTTTATAATGTTCCGCAGCCTGAGGTGGGATCACTGAATACAGTGATACAAATTATCAAAACAGTGCAGGTACTTCCAGTCTGGCATTCACTTCATTAAACCTCTTTTTTTTTCTACAGTACTAATTTTTGTTTTACAAAAATTGTAACAGGAGTAAATATATTTTAAGCAAGAAAAGCATGCAGAATTCATACGCCTGCAATCTTTATTGCATGATGAAACATTGCTAAACTTGACTTGCTATCATTTTTTAATCTCTGAGCAGTTCTTATTTTATTATCTTCTCATTGTAATAGACGCCCTGCAGGAATTCAGAGACAGAGAGACTGCATGAGTCTGGAGAGTTTTCCTTGAAAAGCATTTGCCTCTTTGATGCATATGGCAGGATTTCATCTCACTGAACAGGCTTACTTTGTAAAAGCCATTCTTTTTGCATGAAGCATGCAGTTTTGCAGGCTAAAGGTGACACTGAGGCCATCTGTTGCATGCAGTGCCTTCCATAATTATTATTATCCTGCTGTAATAAGATTTTTGCAGTTCTCACACTTAGTGCAAACATTTGGCAAGCCAAGTAATCTTATTTATCCCCTCTTCCTCTGTGAGTGTTAGTTTTCTGGATTTTAACCTGCAACTGTGTTGTTGCTGGTACTTCTGTTCCCTCTGGGTAATGTCTCTCTCTTTCTGCTGTCATTTCCAAGAAGCGTTTCTTCACTTCTTTCATGACATTACTTCCATCAGCTTATGTTTCTCACTCTAACCTCCCTCACTGTTATAATAGCCGCCTTTACTTTATTGTATTTATTCCCTTTGGGTATTTAAATATTTCATATGCGTCCATCAGAAAGCATATATAAAAGCCTGCCAAGCATTCTTTATTGATCTCGCTACCCATAGGTGATATTTGTGCCTTTCTTCAGCATTAGGTCTAAACAGCCCTCAGAATGAGACAGAATTTTGTTGAGGTAACTTCAGCTGTCCGACACTAACCGTGCTGTGCATTGTAGTCTCTTCTCCGTCTCTCCTATGCCTTATTACATGCACCATATTTGTGTTACAGATTGAACTCTGCTTGCCCTTAATCTGAAGCGGCATTGTTTTTGTTCCTTCTGAATTGTGTGATTGTGTATATAATGCTCGCTAGCTCTATTACTGCACATTGGGCTTATTTATAAAAGCAAACTGATCTACTAGGACCCACTTCAGTTGGGACCAGGACCAAAAGGCACACATCCAAAGCACATAGAGTGCATGAAATACAGAAGACAGTATGGTCAAAACAGTGCTCTCTGGAAGCTGCTGTGAGAGTACTAACAGTTAAGGAAATTTTAACCTAATGGCCACGTACCATGTTCCTCTCTTTTCCTCTATCAAGGGTTTTGTACATCCACAGACTATATGATTCAGTGACCAGCTGTCATTAGCTTCCCGAATGAGATTTGTTTTTAATTTGTTCACCAGGTAAACACACTAGGCCAGAAGGTAACTATGTATTTAACTGACTTGCTCACAATCACACACAATGTGCAAATGAAGTTGAAGTAGATCAAATTCAGGACTGCAGGATATTCGTGTCAATTCTGTGCACTAAACAACCAGTCAGACTGTACACCTTATGTTTGCATTCACTGCTTTTCAGACCCTTTTAATGCACTATATCTTTCCACAGGTTGCTGTTACTCGATTAGATGGGCAGTGTTTGGCCTATTTTTTTTGGTTTGGCCCAGTAGTTCAGCAGTGGCAGTCTCATGAACTTAACGGTAAAGCCAGTTCATCATTTAATGGTGTAGGTAATGTTATTTTTCAACTGAGTTGCTTCTCATTCCCTGTGGTGACCTGTACATTTTCATCAAATACTGTTGACTTGCTTGTTAGTATTTTTAAACAGTTTAGTCTTTATCCATATTTTAACAGTTTTATCAGTAGTACCTTAAAATTTGCAGTGAATATAGGTTTTATGTACTCAGATGCAACTAAGTTATGTTCAGTTGGAATGTCCTATAAAATGAACATGTCCAGTAAGACCTTTCTGATCACTTCATCTTCATAAATGTGTCTTGATTTTCATGCTGTGAACTGCTTTGGCTTTTTAGGTGGCCTTCATTTCATTTCATTAATGGCTGGTTTATATCTACTTTAAAAAATGTGGGCGGTGCAGTGGTGCAGCTGTATCGTTGTCTCCTCACAGCAAGAGGTTCTCCGGTTCGATTCTCGGCTGGGGAGCCTTCTGTGTGGAGTCTGCATGTCCTCCCTGTGTTTGTGTGGGTTTCCTCCAGGTGCTCTGGTTTCCTCCCACGTTACAAAGACATGCATCTGGAGCATTTCTCCCTGGGCCTCCGCTGAAAATTGGCTCGTTCCAAGTCGGACTTTCCTGGTTAACGAATATAAAATAAATAAAATGTGAGGACAGAAATGGCAGTGTGTTTTGTAGAGCTCCCCTCTCCCTGACTTCCCTGCATGTTCTAAGCAAAACATGCTGGATATTATGCTATTATATATTCTATAACTTCTTAACATTCCCGCATTTATCAGCAATGTATTTATTGCAGGGGTCCCCTTGAATCATCCATGGTATAATTCCATTTATTCTCATTAAGAGTAATACATAATTATCGACCATGGGATGGGTAAGGCCAGTCTGTAACTGAGTTAGAATGAATTAAAATCTATAACCAAATGGAATAGGTTAATTTGAGCACAAAAAGAGAAATTGCTTAGGCTTAATTTGGCCTGCAAGGGCTGCTAACCTAGCACTTACCTATGAACCTATGTATGAATTTAGTGAGCTCGTTGATACCCTAATTTTGAGAAGGATATGTTCTGTAAGGTCCTAGAAACACATGACTTTCAGAATGTTTTCCTCTGGAAACAGAATCAAACACCTTAGATGGTATAAAAGCTTTAATATGTAATCCAAACACCATGATAAGTAGCAGCAGGAAGATGAACAGCTCAGAAATTACTACCACTTATAGAAATAGAAAGCAGAACAGGACCCTTACTATGAGCAGGCTCCCTCAACATGAATTGCATTGTGATGATGTGACGTATTGCTATCTATCCCAGGAGAAGAAGGGATGTATAACATATGCGAGCACAGCTATAGCTGGAATTCAGTAAAGAATTATATGTTGTTTGTATAGCAAACTGATTTGTACAGATGCTTTTGTTGAAAATGTATTTGTGAAGTTGCTTGTGTTAAAAATGTATCAACAGTGTGTCCTGCTGGACAAAGGAAGAAAGGTACATGTATTATTGTAACTATTGAAATGTATATATTGTAATAGAGGATACTGGAAGAGAAGAGGTTAATCTCAATCCACCTGACTTTGGAAAATAGTAAGACGTTAAGTTACTTAATGTATGCCATAAAGATTGTATCTTACATTCTCAGTGCAATCATAGACAAAAAGTATGTACTAGGAAGCCTTTTGCACTGACTTTGGGGTGAACTAATTGCTACTCTGGAAGGGTGGAGCTTTGAAATTTTTTTTTGACTTCCAGGAGCTGTAGCAGTTCTTAGCAAGGCTCTGTGTGTGTGTATTATTGATATATAGGTGCTAAATCATGGCAGTTTCTAGCAAGGGGGGGGGGGGGGGTTGCATGGGAACCAGAAGTCAGATGACTAGATGAATGTGATGTCATTCTGTAATCAGTCCGTCACTAAGCCCACCACTAAAAATAATGTTTAATACTAGGCGAGACTGAAGTCTCATGGCAGTCTATTTTTGTAACCTGACAAGGAAGGGCTCCTCACCTACTTCATCTTGCCTTGCCCTAGTAAGTAACCAGGGAATAATAATTGTTTAGATCAGTCAGGAAAATATACTGAGATTAGTTAAGTAATTGTTTTTCTGTAACTGTGTGAACCTGTCCACCTACCTTATTTTTTAATATTTCCTGTGATTGAAACTCTGGTGTAAATAAATATTTAGCATTTTCATGTTATGTTATTATTTCTTATTAAATATATTTAAACTTTTCATTGTGGCTGGTCCTTTAGAGAACATTTTAACCTTTGAGTCTATTGGTGACACTGAGGCCACTCCTGAAATCCTGGCTGTTTGGTCAACATTACCGTTTGTATTAATACTAATTTCACTCAGTATTATTGGGTATCCTTGCAAGAGCCTTATAGTAGCTGGGATGGGGTGTCTGGTGGCAGTATAACCACCTTATAGTCTGAGCAGAAGGGAGCATAGCTAGTAAATCTGTGCCAGCCTTTCCCAGGTGTGTGTGTGTGTGTGTGTGTGTGTGTGTGTGTGTGAGAAAATCAAATCTCAAAGTGTGTGTGTGTGTGTGTGTGTGTGTGTGTGTGTGTGTGTGTGTGTGTGTGTGTGTGCTACTTGAAGCAAGGACATGAAGCACTGGTTTCACAGACAGGGTGATGCAGGACTTGGCTTGGACACTCTGTTGAGGACTTAACTCTGTAGCTGTGCAAGTGGGGAGTCTTACTGGGGACCTGGAGAGAGACAGAGAGAGAAACCCAGACCCTGGGCTGGGTGTGTTCCCTGTGTGCTCTTAAGGGAAATTGTGCTTAATGCAGAGAGCTACATTTGGAAATGCTGGGTGTATCTATTTTTGTTCCAAGTGAATGTCCCTCTGCAGTGTCAGTGGTGAGGATTCAGTCCCCTTGATTACTATTCCAGAGCGGGGACATCACTTGCATCACCACTGAACTTTTAGTCTGAACACTGAGTGCCATCTAGTGGCATACTATACAAATACAGAAATATTGCACCCCCATTCTTATGTAAAGACTTCTTCAACTGTATTTTTAATAAACGAAACATTTGGAAACTTGAAGTTAATGCATTGTTCACTGGTACAGCATTAATTGTGGATAATGCAGACTTTTTTCCTATGGCTGGTGTGCTTTGGTCACAAACTCAAAGTTCAAGTGGCCAAACACAGCCAACCATTGTAAATCTATGTAACTCCCACCAAAACATTGTGACTCAGCAATGACATTATTAAAAAAAAACTGTTTACCTTTTCTAAGTAATGGCATTCTGTTCCATTGCTTCTTGTCGGCCGTAGTGTTTGAGATGTCTTGATAAATACTACACTTGCACATGTCCATGTAAGTAATGACACTTGGCAGCCACTCTTAATTTTAGGGAGGCATTGTATTATAGGTCACATTCTGCTGACACAGCATGACTGACACAGTTTTTTTGTGTGAATATTGTTGTGTGGAATCATTAGTGTGTGGGATGGCTTGCTTTTTTCTAGACTGCTGAGTTTTGATTATCTCCCTTGGAGCATGGCTTTATTATTTTTATATACATTAACAGTGGTTCCACTGATTTAAAATGAGTATATACTGGTCTGCAGCCAGTTGTCAATTACATATTATAATATATATGATTTTAACTAAATAATGAACAGTAAGACTTATAAATACCACATGAAATCTTCAGTGCCTTTTTTGTCTAAGAAGGTGTAAGATCACTCTAAAGCTGTTCTAAGATCACTCTACAGCTAAGTCAAAAAAGAGCACATTTTTTCCAAGGAAAAAGGATGCATCTTTATCTGCCTTAAGCACTGAGACAAATAAGAGCCATCAGTCACAGAATATCTACAAAGTGATTAAAGATTTCACATACTACAGGCAGTGGTGCGGATTCTTGTAATGCAGATTCCATGGATAAGTTAGATGCTTCTAGTAACATGCTTATAAGTTGCTCAGTGAACACTCCCTCTTGTTGTTTTTTTTCCAGGTTCTTTAAGGAGAATATTAATTATGAATACAACTTTTATTTAACTATTATGCCTCTGTTTGAGCAAACCATTGTCCGGGTCCCCTGTATAAAGTCCAGGTACCAGGCACCTCCCAGATGTTCTTCATCTCACATTGCTGCAGTCCTTACACTTGGGTAGTCCGCTGTCCTCGGTCGGCCCGAATATCAAAGTATAAGGCTGACGTCGGTCAAGGCGCATTTGACTGACATCAGGACGGCAGGGTACAAATGCGCATGCCCAACGTCATATCCTCAGTCTTTTTTGCCGCATGGTCCGATGCAGAAGCAGCGTTGCAAGTGCCGTTCGGCGTTCTGAAATTTCGAATCGGAGTTTCAGACCGAGTCAAAGTTGGCTAAGTACCCGTTGGGAATATTTTAGTTTTTCTTGCCTCAGTGGTTTACGGATGTCAGAAAAAGTGAATAACTGTATTTCTTGTGGGAAACAGATACGCATAGAGATTATCATACTTTGTGTATTCCTTGTTTAGGGCCTGAGCACGGCGTTGTTGGGTGTCGCTCTTGTGCTAGATTCAATAAGCGCACTATAAAGAGAAGGTTAGATTGTGCCAGGTTAGTCTTCGGTGCAATTATAAAATGCCGTCGGATGCTCCCCCGCTTTCAAGAAGCGCAAGGACAAAGCAGCTAAGCCTAGGCTAGAAGAACGGACCCGGTTCTTTAGAGGTGTCGGTGGAGCGGTGGTTCCGCCGGAGGTTTCTTTGGAGTCCCAGGGAGACTTTGTTATTGCAGGATGTGGCCTCTCAGGAGGCAGGTCAGGCTGAAGGGGCTTCTCAGGTTACTGTACTCCCTCCCTTCCTAGGGTGGTTAGGCCCTCTCCTTCTGTTTCCAAGGCTTCTCCCAGAGGCAGGCCAGGTTTAGCTTCAGTTGGTGTCACCCCTAGTTCTTCAGGAACTGTGCCCAAGAAGCATATGCTTAAAATGGCAGAAGATTTGATTACCTTGATTAGAGGTTCTTTGCCCTCCTGATAAGAGACCAAGGGTGGAACCTGAGCTAGGAGTTTTGAGCAGGCTTGGATGTTTCAGAGTCTTGGCTGAAGACTTGCAGGAGTATTCTCCTTATTCTGATTCTGATGTGGATGATTCTACTCCTTCTGCTTCTCCTCCTGAGGATTTTTCTTTTCAGAGACTCTTCATTCCATGAGGGAGCATTTTAAGTGGGAAGGTCAGGACTTCTCTGATTCCAGGAAAAGGCTTAGGGAATTTTGTTTTACCCCAGCATAGGCCTTTGGCTATTCCTCCTGTTCTGGATGTGGTGAAAGATGAATTTGCAGTGGCTTCTCTTAATCCCGAATCTTTGCCTCCTGCTCCTGCTAAACCGGATAGGTATTACAGGGTGCCTGAAGCTCATAAGTATCTTTTAAGAGTCCTAGGGCAGACCCAGAAACTGTTAGTCAGGGGCCTAAAGGTGTTAAGGCTTCTGTTGTCAAAATCCGGTTCCTCCAGATAAAGAGGCCAGGGCTTTGGATAGATGGGGAAAGAAAGTTTATACTTCTTCCACCTAGCTATGAGGGCTTTGAATTGCCAGTTTCACATGTTGAAATACCAAAACTATCTCCTTTCACAATTGAAGTCTAAGGTAGATGCTCTGGCGGAAGGTATTGAGTGTAAAGAGTTACAAGATTTAGTACATGTTTCTGAACAGGTGGGTAAGCATTCTTTGCAATGTGGTTTTGATGCTGTACAGGCCTCGTCTAGGGTGGCTGCCACTGGGTCAGTTCTTCGCAGGCACACCTGGCTGAGGGATCAGAATTTATCTGACCATGTTAAGACAAGGATTTTAGATGCTCCTTTACAATCTGTTGTGTTGTTTGGTTCTCCTGTTGAGGCAGTCTTAAAGAAAATGGAAGACAAGGCTAAGTCTATGCAGACTGTTAAAGATTTTTGCAGGTTCAGCCTCGAAGTTTAGTAGAAATTGGCCTACCAAGGGGTGGACGTATCCTTCTTATGATTCCCAGTCTAGGGGTAGGTCTAGACGTTGTAGGGGCAGAGCTCAGGGCTCTTTCAGGCCTAGAACAGGAGTTCACCTGCACAGTCTTGGTGAGGGCAGGGGTCAGTCCTTTGTAAACAGACCCAATGACCTACCTTTTCAGCTGCCAGAGCCTTCTCGTCTGGCAGCACCTTTGGGAGGAAGGTTGGCACTTTTCAAGGAAAATTGGAGTTTGATTACCCAAGACAGATGGGTATTGGATTACACCACGGTTACAGGTTTTATTTCCATACCTTGCCTCCTTTCAAAGGCATGCCAGGCGTTCCTCCTCAACAAAGAATAGAGGCTCACAAACAAATTTCTCTGTTACTTCAAATAGGGGCCATACAGCGGTCCCTATGCCAGAAGTGGGCCTAGGATTTTATTCCCGCCTGTTCCTAGTACCAAAGAAGGGAACACGTGGAGCCTAATTTTCGCTTTATGTACCCTCAACAGTCATGTGGACATTGCCAGGTTCAAAATGTTGGCCTTACGACAGCTTTTACCCCTGCTCGGCAAAGATCATTGGATGGTAACTTTGGATCTCAAGGAGGCTTACCTTCATGTTCCTATCAGACTGAGTTGCAGGAAGTATCTGCGTTTTCGAGCTGGGACTTCTCATTATCAGTTCTCTGCATTGCCCTTTGGCTTATCTACTGCCCAGAGTGTTCACAAAAGTTCTGGCTCCAGTGATAGCTTTCCTCAGGCTAAAAGGAATACAGATCTATCCTTATTTGGACGATTGCCTGATTCTGGCTCAAGGAAGGACGAGCTTCTTCATCATTTGGAATATGTGATAGCAGTGCTAAGATGCCTGGGGTATTCTGTGAACGAAATAAAGTCCAGTCTAGTACCCTCTCAGGACATGTGCTTTCTGGGTGTAAGACTGAATACAGCATCTCAGATGGCATTTTTGACCCCGGACAAACAAAAGAATCTTTCCCTTTACTTTCATCAATTGTCTCATCAGTCCAGGCTGACTGCAAGGACAGTCCTTCAAGCCTTGGGGTTCATGGCATCTTGTATTCTGGTGCTTCCCAATGCCAAACTGCATATGAGGAAGTTACAATGGTATCTCAAAAATGTATGGACACAGCACTGCCAGGATCTGGACACTGTCATTCAAATAATACCTTGCATTCAAAAGGAATTGTTGTGGTGGGCTCAGGAATGTCACCTAAACAAGGGACTCTCTGTGACCCGGCCAGAGGCGAGTCAGATTCTAACGACAGATGCCTCAGACAAAGCTTGGGGAGCTCATCTGAATGGAAAGTGGATACAAGACAAGTGGCCTGCCAGACTACAACATCTACATATCAACTTGAAGGAGATGTTAGCAGTCCAGTTTGCATTAATAGCTTTCAAGGATTTACTTCTTCCAGGGCAGGTGTTGATTCTAACAGACAACACAACTGTCATGTGGTACATCAACAAGATCCTCTATGCAGGCAAGCAATGATTTTGTGGGAGACTGCTCTCAGTTTACAGCTAAATCTTCAGGCAAGGTTTCTGCCGGGAGCACAGAACTCCTTAGCAGATGTGTTGAGCAGACGAATTATGGATCCCCACGAGTGGAAATTGGATCCTCATGTATTTCAGAAATTGACAGTGTCATGGGGAACTCCAGACATAGATCTGTTCGCTTCTCCACTAAACCACCAGCTGCCAAAGTTTTGCACGAAAAGGTTTCATCCCACAGCTTGGAAAGTGGATGCTCTTTCTTTCAATTGGAGCAATCTTCATGTGTATGCCTTTCCACCTCTGCCTCTCCTCCCAAAGGTACTACTAAAGGCCAGACAGGACAAGCCAAGGATGATTTTGATAGCTCCAGATTGGCCTCGACAGCATTGGTACCCATTACTGAGCAGCCTGGGGAGCCTCCATGGCCTTTGCCTTGATTCCACACCTGTTGTCTCAGGAGGACAGTCATTTGCTCAATGTCAAGCTTCACTCTCTTCACCTAACAGCCTGGCATATTCTGTTTTGAACCATAGTGGGTCTCAACTTCCACAGCAAGTTTTGAATGTTATTTTGGAAGCTAGAAGGCCTAGTACAAGGAAAGTAGATAAATGGAAGAGATTTTTATTTTGGAGTGCAGCAAAGGATTTTGATGTTTCTGAGCCTAATTTAAGTGTGGCTCTTCAATATCTTACTGAGTTACTGGACAAAGGTTTGTCCTTCTCTTCTATTAAGGTTCATGCTGCAGCAATTTGCTCACTATGATTGTGACCCACCATTGTTTTCTCATCCTTTGTTCAAGCAATTTCTTAGAGGGGCAAAGAATATAAGACCCCAGAGCTCCTACTCCTGCTTGGGATCTCAATTTTGTGTTGGAGAAACTCACTCTACAACCTTTTGAGCCTGCAGCTACTACCGAGTTGAAATATTTATCATGGAAGACTGCTTTTTGTTGGCCATTACCTCTGCAAGAAGGGTTTCTGAGTTGCAGGCCCTTATGGCGGTTGAGCCTTTCTTAATTTTCCATAAGGATAGGGTATCTTTCTAATCCTTCCTTTATGCCTAAAGTGGTTTCTAGTGTGGCTTTAAACCAAACTATTCATTTGCCTACTTTTTATGCAAATCCCCAAAATAAAGGGAAAAGATTTTGCACACTTTAGATGTACACAGGCAGTTGCGATATTATTTGGACAGAACTAAAGGGTTCAGGCAGTCTCAGCAGTTATTTGTTTCTTTTGCTTTGAGTTCTCAGGGCAAGCCTGTGTCAAAACAAACTATTTCTAAGTGGATTGGGTTTTGCATTGCTTTCTGTTATTCCCATCATGGCAAGGAGATTCCAGCTGGGATTAGGCCTCATTCCACTAGGGCTACTGCCACTTGACAGCTTTTTGAGGGGTGGCAACTAAAGATATTTTGGAGGCAGCTACTTGGAGTTCAGTGCATACTTTCTCTAGGCATTATCACCTTCCACTTTATTCTAAATCTAGGGCTGGTTTTGCCACTGCTATTTTGCAGGGCATTTTGGCAGCTCCTGCTTCCTTATAGTTTTGCCATCCTCCCTTACCTCTGCTTTGGGATTCTACCCAAGTGTAAGGACTGCAGCAATGTGAGATGAAGAACATAGTACAGTTTTGTACCTACCATAAATGTAGATGTTGAAGATCCACATTGCTGCAGTCCCTCCTTCCCCTCTGTAGTTAGAGGCGGTTGTATGGGTTGGGTTGTCAATATGTTGTATATTGTATATATTGTACATATTTTTAGTGCAAGGGTGGTTGGTTGGTTGTTTGCTGTCTTTTGGTTTTGACCTTTCTTTTTAGGGTCTTCTGACATCTGGGGCAAGAAAAGACTGAGGATATGACGTCGGTCATGCGCATTTGTAGCCTGGCGTCCTGATGTCAGTCAAATGCGCGACCGACAACGTAGCCTTATACTTTGATATTCGACCGAGGACAGCGGACTACCCAAGTGTAAGGACTGCAGCAATGTGGATCTTCGAACATCTACATTTATGGTAGGTACAAAACTGTACTTTATGTGAGAAATCCATTTAAGAATAACTGTAGTTCTGCACGTAGATTTCATCTTTGGGTTCAAAACTTCTCAGTTTTGTATTTTTGTTAAAAATTTAGTTTTGGGCCATTGGTTTTTTTAGATGTTTGCTTTAATGCCTTATAGAAAATGAGTACAGTGTGGATCTTATCCTTTTTTAGTATAAGCATTTATTGTCAGAGATAAATCTGATCATAGAATCATTTTGTATTAAACAAGAACCAGAACAGTTTTATTGGTCTCGCCTTATATTTTCTTTATCCTTTATTTTAACGTCTGAACAGACCTCTGTACCAATCACTAGATAAAATGGAGCAGAACGTCCTTTAGTTTACAAATTTCATACTAGTGAAACAAGCAAGCAGTAATGCCTAACAGGGTGAGCATAACAGGGAAATAACAGGTCATCCAGGAGTATTGTGAGGCCTGATGCCACAATGGAGAACTTCCCTACTCATGGAAGGTCCATTTTTTCACTGTAATGCTCACCCTATTGTGCTTAGAAAATTAGCTGTCTGTTAAATTATTTTTCATTTGTTTTAATATTGTATATTCGTACTGTTTCTATATTTGTGATGTAAATTAGTTCCTTTGCCTAATGTTTTAGAGTTGTTGTAGGGTACGTAATTGTTGGAGGAAATATTTTACATCCAAAATGTACATTACATAAGCATGTAATAATGGCTACACGCACACATGCACACACTTGCTCATACACACACTCACAAATACTTACATACAAACTGATGCAGAAACAGAGACACAGTGTTTATCACATGTTTAGAAACTCAGAAGCACACACACATGTATGTTGATTGTGTACATCTCGGATGTCTATCTGTGATCAAATTAATGAATTTATGCAAGCAGTTATACCCACTGTGATGTTTTTGGTGTCATTGATATAAAACTCTTTGCAAAACCTTACTGGCATGCAAACACACGCACACACACACACACACACTCACACACACACACACACACACACACACACACACACACACACACACACACACACACATTCTTATAGATTCATAGGTTGGTACTGGGCTATCTGCCCGAAGGTATATATTAGCCCAGCCACATTGGGCGGCATTCACCGCCCCTTTAGTAGTTCCCTAGAGCCTTGTACTAGCAGCTAGTACCCTTGGCCCCTATCTAGTAGTGCTGTTGGTGTGATCCCCGGTGTGAACTTTCTGTTACCCATCCACTCATCAAGGTTCCTCTTGAAGAGTGATAGTGAGGGGCTCTGTCTTATGTAGAACAGGACCCTGTTCCATAGTAAGGGAAGTCTCTGCAAAGGGAAGCTATCCCTCCAGCATGTTCTATTCATTGTTGTGTTGAGGTTTATATCCCTAGAGCGTGTTGCTTGAGTAGATTTGGTTTTGCTAAGGTGGAGCATGTTCAACAATTCTGGGTTGGACATGGCTCTGTACATTAGACCGAGATCGCCTCTGAGAAAGCGGTATGCAACAGAGAACAGTCTTAGCTTTTTCAATCGTGCTGCATAGGGCAACTGTTTGAGGCCAGTAATCCTCTTGGTTAGGTACCTCTGTGGTCTCTCCAGCTGCTGGAGATGTCTGTCCAGGTACATTCCAATTGGTGCATTGTACTCAATAATGGGTTTGATGAGGGAAGAGTAGAGGGGCACCATTACATCCTTAGATCTTGATGCGAACCCTTTCGTGATCAGATGGGTCACATAGAAGGATTTTCTAACCACTTTGGCAACATGGTTATCAAAGGAAAGCTGACTATCTACTTGGGTCCCTAGATCCCATATTTCTTCTTCAGATTTCAGGGGATTACCTCCTATGTTGTAGTTTGCAGGTACTCTGTTTTTTCCAAAGGGGATTACTACGCATTTTTTTGCATTTAGCTTGAGGCCATGGCTTTGACACCATGCATCAGTCTCATTTAGGCCCGTCTGGAGGATCTCCATGTCGGCTGGAGACTCTATTATAGCACTCAGTTTGCAGTCGTCCACAAACTTAGTCAGCCACAGCCCTTCTGTGCTTGCCTGTACTTGCCTGACAGAGCCCTGAGGCACACCACTCATTATTGGTTTGGATTCGGACATAGATCCCGCTACTCTTACTTTATGGGATCTGTCTTGTAACTGTTGAAGCTGCAGTTACGTAAATTACTTCTACTTATTTATTTTTTTCTTCTTGATAACTGTGACTTTTTAAGGACCACAGTTAGCAAGGGATAATTTCTCCTCCAATATAACCACAACGTCATTAATGAGTTTACTCAATATGGTGGCCATCTGAGTTTTTTTATTTTCACACTTACTTCATGGTGGTTTTAATATATTGCACCGAAATTGCAGACACTTCTTATTGCATTTTATTTATACATCAGTACCTTGTTTTTTTGTTTTTTTTTTTTGGGGGGGGGGTTGTTGCAAACAGAGTAGCAGAATTCATGGTATAATTGTCTGTCTAATTTAAATGAGCATATATATGAATCAAAAACAATTCTGAGGAATATCCTCACATTGTCCACCAGCACTCTATGCCATGGCTTTTTAGGCCATCCCCACTGGTGTAATGATATACCCTGTGGTAATTTACAGTTTGGTTGATGATCATCACATGCCTTTACTTCCTTTACCTAATCCTGTTCCATACTAGGCCAACATGTCTAAACCTTTCATTCTTAAAGTTTTCATGATGAGCTTTTTTTTAGGATCATTTTTCCCCTGTGCCTACCTACCATCAACTCTCTAAGGAGCCATGATCAAGGAAACCATGAGGGTGATTTGCACTTTTTCCGGTATATCAGCAATGAGAGCATTTTTCATTTTATGAACCTATCCTCCTCTCCTGGTGGTTGAGTACTAAAATCAGTGCAAGGGCCATCTACTCCCCCCTCAGTCGCCAAATGCATGCCCCCCCAAATGCGCATACAGCGGCTACCATCACTGGCTTGCGAGGCCACACCCACATTCTTTTGACTTGACTCCTCTCTACCAAACGAGCTTTTGCAATCCAGCTGGACCCTGTTAATAGAGTAATTGTACAAGTCGGGTTAGAACCACTGCCCCTGTTTCCCAGGATGGGCATGTCCATCATCCCTGCTCACTGTGGCAGGCACCCAAGCTGATCCCTGCTGACAGTAGCAAGCACCCAAGCTGATCCTTGCTCACTATGGCAAACACCCAAGCTGATCCCTGTTCACAGTGACATGTACCCAAGCTGATTCCTGCTCACAGTGACATGTACCCAAGCTGATCCCTGTTCACAGTGACATGTACCCAAGCTGATCCCTGCTCACAGTGACATGTACCCAAGCTGATCCCTGCTCACAGTGACATGTACCCAGGCTGATCCCTGCTCACAGTGACATGTACCCAAGCTGATCCCTGCTCACTGTGGCAAACACCCAAGCTTATCCATGCTTACTGTGGCAAACACCCAAAGCTGATCTCTGCTCACCGTGGCATGTACTCAAGCTGATCCATGCTGACCCTGGCAGGCACCCAAGCTTATCCCTGCTCACCGTGACATGTACTCGGGCTGATCCATGCTGACCGTGGCATGTACTCGGGCTGATCCATGCTGACCATGGCATGTACTCGGGCTGATCCACGCTGACCGTGGCATGTACTCACGCTGATCCATGCCGACCGTGGCATGTACTCAGGCTGATCCATGCTGACTGCGGCAGGCACCCAAGCTACTTATGAAAAGCTGTAAGCTGGTCTGTTGTCTGGACTTTATTCGTCTCTGCCACTAGCACAGGCAATTTCGGGATGGGTTTGATGTAACTTTGTCTGTATTAAAGCATAACCTTGC
Organism: Protopterus annectens; assembly: GCF_019279795.1. Classification (NCBI taxonomy): domain Eukaryota; kingdom Metazoa; phylum Chordata; order Ceratodontiformes; family Protopteridae; genus Protopterus; species Protopterus annectens. The sequence goes on from NC_056735.1 coordinate 341,665,521, forward strand.
AGAGGGCTATGACTGACTGCAAATCCCCACAGTAAACACCCATCTCTAATACATATGGTTAGCATTTTGGAGTATTATATCAAAAACCTTGGCTTAGTTAGTACACACAAATCTTTCAGTACATATTCACAAACTTGTGAGAGAATTGCATTGTTAGCAAGGACAATCTGACATCTAACATTTATACCTGGCAGGTATTTTGAAGTCTGCAGGCTTTTCTGTAATCTGCATTCTTCTCAATGAATCAGCATTTGTTCAACAGTTGCCTGATTTGTAGAAAGTCCTGTATGCTCTTACTAGCATTGCTCAGTAGTGAGCCACTGTTGAAATCATTTGCAAAACAAGTTACCTTTGATTTAAAAAAATGTGCTGGTATGGTAAAACTTAACCATACAACAATATTAACGAAAGTTTTGAATTCCAAAAAGGCATTTTTTTCTTGTCCAGTTGTAAATAATTTTTCTTAGCAGATGTTATGATGTCCTGAAATGTAAGCTCACTAATTTTATAAGGCAGACTAACACAGCAGATCTGCACAGTAATGGAGCCATGGAACAGATGTGAATTTAGATGGCATGTTTTTTTTTTTTTTTTTTTTATCAAACCAAAACCCTTATGAACATAGCTGAATTAAAAGAGCATTACTTATTTATTTAGGGTGCCAAGATGTGCAGTTTTATGCAGCATGTTAAAAGCAAAGTTGTCAAACTTCAGAATTAAACCTGCTGGAAGAGTCGTTTTGGCTCTAACTTTATCCCATATAATCCAAATGCTGGAGTACCTGTCTGGAGATGGGTAGAAATGAGTGTCCAACAACCTATCTATCCTGGGTTGATTTTGGAAGAGCTCTGCTGCAAGAGTGACAGCTGGCAAAGGCTTAGTAGTGCAGATGTTACATTTGGGAAACTGGTAAGTTAGCTCACCAAGAAGCGCACAGGCCACTGGCTGGGGCCATTGGTGTATGTAGCATGGCCTGTGTTGCACCATGCCTTCTCACCAGTGGCTGGGGCCATTGGCATATGTAGCATGGCCTGCATTGCACCATGCCTTTTCAGCAAATGCTGGGGCCATTGGTGTATGTAGCATGGCCTACATTGCACCATGCCTTCTTACCAATGGCTGGGGCCATTGGTGTATGTAGCATGCACTTCAAAAGGGCCTGCTTTGCAGCATGCCTTCTCAGCAAATGCTGTGGCCATGGGTGTATGTAGCACGGCCTGTTTTGCACCATGCCTTCTCAGTAAATGCCGGGGCCATTGGTGTATGTAGCATGGGCTGCTTTGCACCATGCCTTCTTAGCAAATGCTGGGGCCATGGGTGTATGTAGCATGGCCTACTTTGCACCATGCCTTCTCAGCAAATGCTGGGGACATTGGTGTATGTAGCATCCACTTCAAAAGGGCCTGCTTTGCACCATGCCTTCTCAGCAAAGGCTGGGGCCATGGGTGCATGTAGCATGGCCTGCTTTGCACCATATCTTCTCAGCAAATGCTGGGGCCATGGGTGTATGTAGCATGGCCTGCATTGCACCATGCTTCTTACCAATGGCTGGGGCCATTGGTATGTGTGCCATGCACTTCAAAAGGGCCTGCATTGTCAATTGCAAGAGGAGCTCCAATGGTGATAGAAGAAAATAAAAAAATATATAATGGCAGATTTGTAGTGCTAAGGAGCTGCTGGCAAGGGAGGAGGATTACACTGGCATGACTTTACATTCCACCTAAAACTGCTATAATGGAGCTTAAGAAAATTCTGGGAGAAATAAGTTTTCAGCAAGGAATATTACTTATAGGTGGGGACTGGAATTTGATTTGCAGCAGTGAAGATGTGTCTGGGGGGCCAGAAGGGAAAGTATAATGAACAATGGTAGATTTTTGAAGAAATTCATGAAAATATTTGGCATGGAAGATGTGAATTCAGTAATAGGAGTTTGGATTGAATTTACATATTCTCCAAAGTATAAAAACTGGGCTAGGCAAGATATAATTTACATTTCACAGGAACATGTGCATTTAAATGAAGGTCTTGATACTCACCCAGTAACCATTTCAGATCATATGCCAATAATAGCTAAAATAAAAACACAGTGTAATGAAATAAAAATGAGACATTGGCACTTTCCCACCAATCTGTTGAAAAGAGAGGAATGTAAGGAATGGGTAGTGAAGATTATTCAGGAGCTGGTAGAGAGGATAGAAATTTCTTCTGAAATATAGCTAGGCAGTGGGATAAAATTAAGGTGGAGTTTAAAAATAGGGTGGAAATAAGAGAGGGAGCTATGGCTAAGAAGTAACAATAATTATTTAGAGGGACTGACAAATGTTAAAGTATTGCAGAATTGGGGAATCTCACAGAACAAGAGGATCAACTGCAGAATGCTAAGCAGAAAATAAGGAATTACTTCAATAATATGCACAAGTTTAGAAAGGTTGCTGTTAAGCAACTGTTTGTTTTGTTTTTTTGATAACACTAGAGCACAAAAACTTTTAGCACAATGACTTGGGCAACAGAAAGTAGAAAGGACTGTCACCAAACTTATTGAGTCTAAAACAAGGACAGTAACAGGAGATCCTGTAGAAGTATTAGAAAGATTTTGAACATTCTATGAGAGTCTCTATAAAGCAGAGAAATATGAAAATCAAGAAGAGATACAAATGGAAATGTTTATGGAAAAATTAAATATGCCAAGGTTAGAGGAAGATGAGGCTCAATTACTAATTGTTAGGATAGGAGGAGATGAGATAAAAATTGTGATGTATAACCAATCTACAGGAAAGTCCCCAGGAATAGATGGTATTCCTGTGGAAGTTTGGAAGATAGGAGGGAAAAAATTGATAAAGATCTGGAAGGTTTTGTTTAACAGCATTTTAAAAGAAGTGCCAACGTCCTGGAAGAAAGCAGTGGTAGCTATAATACCTAAAGCGGGTAAAAAATCCATCGGATCCAATTCATACAGGCCCATTTCAACACTAAACCATGATTATAAAGTGTTCATGTCTATAATGGCTAAATGAATGGCAACAGTGATGCCAAAACTGATGGATATGGATCAGTGTAGTTTTGTGGAGGGGAGGCAAACATTTAACAACATTAACAAAACATTTGATAATCCAGAGGGAAGCAGAAGTCAAGAAAATAGCGCTGTTGGTAGGTCTTGATGCAGAGAAAGCATCTGACAGAGGAAACTGTCACTTTAAGAGCAGGGCAATGGAAGGATGTGCATTCCTGGAAAAATTATGAGGATGATTAGGAAGATATATGAGGGTTTGGAGGTGAAAATGAAAGTGGGTGGGGTCCTCTCTGATCATTTCTGCTTGAGCAGAGGAACCAGTCAGGGATATCCTGTTTCCCCTTTATTATTTACATTATATTTAGAACCATTGACAAAGAAAATAAATGACTCAGAAATTCAGGGATATAATTGGTATGGTAGTCAAGAAAAGTTGGCTTTATTTGCAGAGGATATTGCTTTATACCTGACAAAACCAAAAAGAGATATTACAGTGTTGTGGAACATTTTGAGATAGTTTTGGATAGTTTCAGGATACAAAATTAATGAAGCTAAAACAAAGGCAATAGTGGTAAATTATGTACTCACACACAAACTGGTTCAGGAGTAAATGATTTTAGTGTGGCAGCTAAGGATATGTGGGAAAAGACTAAACAGAAGATAATACAAAAACTGAGAAAATGGAAGCTATGTTACATGGATATGGATAATAAGATTCAAGCCGTTAAAATCTTTTTAGTCCCTTTAGCCTTATACACAGGTCAGGCGTATTTTTATCAACCAGAGGAGAAGCTGTGAGTAGCAATTAATAAAGAGCTGAAGGACTTTGGGAGGAAGAGATGGCAAGTGGGACAAGCTGATTCTTTCAGTAGAACAGGGCGGATCGGGTTCACCCATTCTGAAGGGGTGTTTTAGAGCTACACAGTTAAGGCTTCTATACAAAGCACAAACAGAAAACTATATTTCAAAGTGGAAAGAGATATTAAAATGGGGGGAGGCTCAAGAAACAAGGCAACACTGGGATTTTGGATGCAGGCCTTTAAGGAGAATATGAATAATCATACAGATTGTTATATCCATAAAGTAGCAGAAAGTATTCTAAGAACTAAGCCAACATGGGATTGACGAAAGGAGATTCTGCTGATAGGAATGACTGCAATTAGGGATACAGACAGTAGGCAAGAGGGGGTCTAGAATTTACTGGAGAAAACTGGCAAAGGAACCAAGGTATTGGGAGCAAATAACTAGAGAAGGAAAGATGATAGAATAGGAAGACGCCAAGAATTTATTTGAACTGCAGGTTAGAGATTGCCTTCTCTGTCAAGGATTGATATCAGAGTATAGGCAAAGAGAAAGAAATGGGGGATCCTAAAAGTAAGACCAGCACTGGTAGAGCTTTTAGTAGAATCTAGAGCAGAAGCTGTCATTAAAAAAGGAATAATTAGCAGACATATAAAATATTGCATGATAGCTATAACAATCAGATAGATGAGGTTAGAAGGGATTGGGAAGATAAACTGGATAAGCAATTCACAAAGAAACAATGGGAGGATATATATGTCTCCCAAATATGCAACAAATTTTAGAAAATTTAAGATTTTTGCCTGGAAATATTTACATATATATTTCTTTACCCCAAGTAGACTCCAGAGAAATTTTCCTCAGACGGACAGAAAATGTTGGAGGTGTGAAGAGAAGAAAGAGATAATTGGGAACATTTTTTTCTGGGAGTGTGGTGAATTGGCAGAGTTAAGGACTCCCTGCGGGATGCACTGTCAGAGATGCTGGGTGGGCAGATTGGTCTGATGAGGGAGATAATTTTTCTGAGCTATGACACAGAATTGGAATTTTCTAGACATGGTAAGGCCTTGCTGTGTCAAATAATGGTGGCTGCCAAAAAAACAGTTACTAGAAAATGGAAATCAAAATCTAAACCAACTATACCAGAAGTAGTGAATATTGTAACAGAGATAAAACAACTGGAATTGAGGTCCTTTAGAAAAGAGTAAGTGCAAACTACATAGGAAAATGTGGGAACTGTGGGAACAATACCTACAAGAGAGGAATGAGGTTTAAAAGGCAGCATGACTTAAGTGAGCTATGTAATGTTTGACTGAAAAAGATTGGGTAGATTATAAGTTATGTATAATGTTTGCAACTGGGAGTGTCAGTATGGTTTGTGATGTAAAATGCTTGCAACTAGGATTGTGTTGGCTTGGTTTTTTTTTCATTTATTTGAATGTATGATTGCCTGTGTAGTAAGTGATGGTTTAAAAAAAAAAGTTTCTTGTTTAAAAAAAAAAGGCAGGAATTGAATAATTTATGTAATGTTGCTTAGTTTATATGATATATAACAATATATGTGACTGTAAATTGGCCTATGAGGGCCTGCATTGCACCATGCCTTCTCATTAACTGCTGGGGCCATTGGTGTATAAAGCATGCACTTCAAAAGGGCCTGCACTGCACTATGCCTTCTCACCAACAAGCAGAGGGATTGGTAACATATAAAAAAAATCATGGCAGGTGGTAAGTATAAGCACATATTTAGTCAGAGATGTCTCTCCTTGGGCATTCCACCTCATGAGGCAAACCTAAACTGGGGGGTTGGTGAGGAGAAGGAAGCCTGGGACTGAGGGATATGATGGGATATGTTGCATGTAGAGAAAGTACCTTTTCTACATGTAATAGATACTTTATGGTGGACAACTTAAGCTGCACCAAAAATTCCCTTTCTTCATTAATTATTTAAGAGGCTAGAAGGTTCATGTTCTTAGTGATGTATTGATGTGTAATGGTTTAATTACAGATGAAATGCAGAGAAGCAGACCTACTAAGACTTGGGACATATTATCAAATAAGGTAACAGCTTCTCAGAGTGCATGTACATGGAGCTTAATTGGTAATCTGGTATGCTGTCTGTGTATTATGCCTGGACATGGAGCTTAATTGGTAATCTGGTATGCTGTCTGTTTATTACACTACATAACGGAATCTTAGACAAGCAGGATGATGCATTAAATGAATCATATACATTCTATATGTTTGGCCGAGATCCTCCTTTGCACTGTGTCTTTTCTTTTCACCTGGTAAGACAGTGTTTAAACCAGCTAATTTTCTGGGGCATTCATAAGGAAAGACTAACCAGTATGTTGGTTTTATTAGAAATGAATCAGTCAATCAATCAGTCAATAAATAAAAGATAAATAATTTATTGCTTCTTAGAAAATATTATGCATCTTAAGTCCAGACATCCAAAACACATTCAATACATTGAGAAGTGTTGCTCTGTGTCTGTCTTTTGTGGGATTCATCGGAAGCCAATCAATTATTTTCTTTTAAATTGCAGGGAAGGTTATACTTTCACCTCAGCCTAAACTTAATCATAGGGTGGTTGCTCTGGATAATTATCATATCGTATGCATACATTATCTTGTCAGTACAGGACATGAGTTTTTATAGATCTAAGCTTTGAGGTGACAGTTTTGACTTGTGAGCCAAGGATCTGTATAACATTTCCTACCTGTAGAAGGCAAACGTAAAACTTGAGAAAACCCTATGGTACATTTACTTTGTGATCCACAACGACTTCATTCAGCTGGAGATAAAATCTCCTGGCCCCATTTTTGTAGCTCCCCCCCAGAAATAGCTAATTCTGCTTCAATGTGAAATCCACATGTAATTTGTTCTCCTGTATACTGGTATTATAACTGCACATTAGGAAACTTAAATTGCAGTCAGTTTGTTATGATGATCTGTAGAATTAACGTTTCCTGTGAAATATGTTGTACAAAAGTAATAACCAGTTTGATTTTTTTTTTTTTGTTTTTATTTTATTTTTTTTTTCCAGTTTCTTCAGTTTCAGCTCTTTTTCTGTTATCAATTCCTTTGAGGTCTCATACCTCTCATCTGTCCAGAATTTCGCAAAATATCCTTGATTTTGCCTCATATTTTTACCCTTCCCCTCGTAAAAGTTTTGATTTTCTGCTAAATCACTGACAATTATCATTAGTAATTCAAGATGTTACAGTTCCATACTATTTTTTGTTCAGAAAATGCATGTTGAAGCAAAACAATGCTATTCTGATAACTTTTTAAGTGAATTAGAGTAATATTTTTAAAATTTCCCTTGATTGTAGTGCTCCTCCCCAATTATATTTGGCTATATCCAGTATTCTCGGACAAAGAAATTCAGAGATATGGTCTCAGTCTTTTTATTTCTCCGGGAAAATGCAGTAATATCAGATTCAGACAAGTCTGTCAGTTGTTTATTGTGCTGTAATGTATTTCAATGTTTCTGGACAGTTTACCAATATGAGTACTTTTTCTTCAGGGTATTTTCTTATTAGAAATCCCTCCTAAGCCCTGTCAGTGCCTTGCAGCCATCTTTGAACCCTGCTTGCTGAGCATTCCTTACTGGAAGCAGTGTTTTATCCTGGTTATATTTCATTTTTGTCATTTGAAACTGAAGGTTATCTTTACTATGCACCATCTAGTGGAGACAGAAACATGCAACTTTCAATAAAAAGACAAGTCACTTGAAAGAATGGTCAGTGGCCTAACCATACAAATAAATGTTCTAGTTACAAGCTTGAATGATTGCTTTCTGGAAACCCATTCCTAGGAGCTGTAGTCACAGGGGGTGGTGCCCCTAGTTTCACTCTCTGACCATCTTCAACAACTTGTCCAGATCATGCCTGTAGCCTACAGGTTTTGTAGCACAGAGAGAAAAAGCAAAGACAGAAAATTGCAGCCCAGTAGCTTTCAACCTTCTGTCATCAAAATGTGGAACACTACCTTTCATAATGTGGAACAAATGTGGAAAATGTGTGACACTGCCGTTCATAATGTGGAACAAATGGGAAAATATGGAACACGTATTAACACCTTACTACATGGATATCAGTTTAAAAAAAATCTTAGTATTGAATGTTTGACAAACCCATTCAGTATGGCACTGTGAGAAACATGGACCTTTTAAGATTCAAAATGAGGAATGTCCAATTAATACCTGGGAGGTATGTGCAGCCCATATGAGTCAGATTAGAATACAGGCCAAAGCACTGGAGGGTACCATCTGGGGAAAGGTGGGAGTGAATAGCCAGTGCTGATGCTGCTATCCTGGGAGGAGGCTACTTCTCACCAAGGACAGTGCCTTTTGGGTGAAGCCCTGGAAGTGCATTCCACACATACAAAGACACAGGAGTAAAAATCCAGGCAAGGGTTGTTTACTTTCCATCTGATCCACACAGATTTGCACTTTTCTGTGCCTATGTCCCTGTCCAGGACATTATACAGTGGGCGTTGTATCATGTTTGCCAAACATGATGCTGTGCTGAGAGCATCTTGACTTCCTTGTCTGACCTGTAGATTATCCTCACATTAGATCTGTAGTTCCTGGTTCTCTTCTTCTTCTTGGGGTGACCCCAATCTGAGGGCATACCTTTCAATCTCTTAGCACAAGAAATTTGGAGAAAGCCAAAAATAAATGGGGGACAAACGCCCCAAAATAGGGACAAATTTTAAATATTGCCCTTATAAACTTAGAAAGTTGCTAGAATAATTAGTTTTACATTCATGCACATTTTCTGAATGATATTAAGTCTGAAACTCAAATTTGTACCATTATTTAGTGACTTCATTCTTCAATGTTTGCCAGAAAGCCACTAATTTTATGAGAAACAGACCAAAAATCTGGACAGTTGAGAGGTCTGGGGGGGGTCATAATTGTGGATCAGTAAAAGCTAATGACTGCACAGACATCATTCTTGAGGGATCTTAGCATAGTTTTTGGATGACTACTTCCAATCCCTACCTGTTCCTTTTGAGTAGAGTCAGGACTGGCCTTAGCAATTGCAGGACACAATTCAGAGCATTTTGGTGGGCTCCCTCATATCCCTCCCATCTACCACTCCACCCCATCCTTCCCTCCACTTGCAGGTTATACAATTTAAGATTGTTTCAGATTAGGTAACAGTAAAGTATGCTGGTACTGTGTATTAAATGAAACAATGTTTGCTTATTGGCTTATATTTTGTCATGAGACATGTTAAAACAAAAGTAAACTACTAGCTATCTAGACTGACTATCATCCAGCATTTTCTGTAGTTCCTCTGTTGAGGTCTGTTTAACTCATTCAGACACACTACAAGGGGTTTATTTGACAGTTCACTGAGGTCCTATGTCAATATGATGTGTCACCAGATGGGTGCATCCTGGCTTAGTAAGCATGTCCCCAAACTCTGTAGTTCTGAAGTACTGCCTGTATTACCTGAACCTGGTTTGGCATAAGTAGCCTGATTAAATTTATCTGTTATTCTAAGCATCTTAGCATTGGGTTTAGCATTTGTGCTTCAGGCCAGTTACTTTACATTCAAGAAGGCTCTTGTGGTCTACACTGTTGTGGACAAACCCTTATCAAAACCCTCTCTCCATATGTCCGCCCATGACTTTGGAACACTATGCCTGAACAATTCCCATCAGTTTCTCCTGCCAGCCTGGTCAACATGGGCATACTGAGACAGTGTAGCAACTGCCTCATGTTTACTGACAACCCTCTTCTCCTAGCACATAATTCTTCCACCTGAGAGAAATGCATGTACATCATTAACCTGGAGTACATGCTTTCTCACACCACAGTCAGTACTCCTGACAAAGAGGAGATTGCCAGTGCAAACACCGCACCACTAACTTCACATAGCCAAGCACAACACACACTCACCTATGCAAAGGTCCTCAAGAAAAACTTACCTAAACAGCAGAGACCTCCAAAACACACTCACTAACATTCCACACACAACACCAAACACATTACACACAGAAGACAAACACACCAGTGTCTCACAAACACAGCCCATAAGGCAAAACAGTAAACCATCACAGCCCACAAGACATAAGAATAAACCAAACATACTAGTCGTTGGTGACTCACTTGTGAGAGACATCAATATCCCCCTAACCAGGCTCGATAAGGAGAAGGTCACAGTCAGTTGTCTGTCTGGTGCCAGAATCCGCCACATCATGCACGCACTTAAGTCTTTCCACAATGAGTACAGGTACACCTCTGTCATTGTCCATGTTGGTGTGAATGACTTGAGACATACCTCCCATAACTATATGAAGAGAGACATGATTGAACTTTCAGAATATGTGTTCCAGGCAGGTATGACCCTAGCTCTAATCAGTATCCTACTTTCACCAAGAATGATACCACAATACCAACAAGAAATAATCGATTTCAACAATTGGCTTAGTTTCTGATGTCATTCCAAGGGGATCCAGTATCTGTCTGCCTGGGATGACATGGTCGACAGGCCTCAATGCTTTGCCAGAAATGGCTTTTACCTGTCACCACTGGGTTTCTGGATCCTGGCCAAGACTGTCGTCTCCCCCATTGTGCCTTTTTTAGGCAGTGTCCCAAAGACAAACCTTCCAACATAAAAAATCTTGTCAAAAAGCAAATTGAAGGTCATGCTGCTTAACGCTAGGACCTTTAACCAGAAAATGGACTCACTGGAGGCTCTCCTTGCACTGGAAGATGCTGATGTCTGTGCGGTCACGGAACCTTGGTTCGGGGCTGTGGAGAGCACCCCTGCCTTACCAGGCTATAACTCATTCCACACATTCTGACCCCAAAATGAGTTTGGGAAGACTAAGGGTGGTGGAGTCTCTATCTTCATTAAGGACAAGCACATCTCCAGACTACTCCAGGTGCAACTGACAGTTGGCAAGACACCCATCCAAGTTATAGCTAGGTACAGACCCACCTCCATGACTCAGGACACCCACTTCTCTTACCTGGATCTACCTGACTCCATCAAGGTACCACCTAACACCCTGATCCTTGGTAACTTCAACTACCCCGGCATAGACTGAGTGAACTGTTCTTGCACTAATGCACTCACCCAATGATTCCTTGACTTCATCAGTTCTAATGCACTACATCAGCTCGTCTCATCCCCCACAAGGGGAGATAACATTCTGGAGTTGGTTCTCACCAGCATGTGTGACCACTGCACCACTCCCGACCACTGCACCACTCCCATAGTATGTTCTTCCCTGGTGAGATCAGATCATTGGACTGTCTCATTCGAAGTTTCTATCCCCCCCCCCCCAGCCATAATCAAGCTAAAAAACTTCTCAAAAGTGGACTACAGCCTCCTAAGGGAGATTATCTGTAGCTTCACACCACCGCCCCCCTCAGAGGATGCAGACAACTATGTGGAACAGTATGCCAATGCAGTATGCAAACACCTGTACAACTGCACGGACTCAGTCATACCTAATACATACCCAGTAGAAGTAAAACCCACTCTTCAAGGAAACTCAAACCTGTTTGGTGACATCCTCTATCAACATGCTTTACAACAAAAGGAAGAAACTGTTGTCCAAGGGTAAAAAGTAGCAAATTCTAAATTGGAACAACTCCCTCCTCGGGAACCTCCATGGCAAAGACCAGGTTTGTTCCGAATTAGTACTTAACAGTATCACTTACACTGATCTTATAGACTTAGCCAACCTGCTAGCAGATAGGTTCAGCACAAACTTCCACCCCCCTGTCCTCACCAAAAGCCCTTTCGACATATCCAATACTTGTCCCGCACCTCACATCTCCATAGATCAAGTGTTGTAGGCCCTATCCAAGGCAAAGAACACAGCTTCCATGGGACCTGATAGTATCCCAGGATGTATTTTGCACCATCTCCTGCAAGAACTGGCTTCACCATTGAGCACTTTATTCAACCACAGCCTAAGTACAGGCTTCATTCCAGCAGAGTGAACTGCCATTGTCATCCCCTTACACAAAGGTGGTGCCACTACTGATCCTGGAAACTATCGCCCCATTAGCTTGACAAGTCTGATCTATAAAGCCACGGAGCATCTTATTATGGATCTCATAAACAAGGACATAGGCAATCTCCAAGCACTTGAGCCCATCCAGTTCAGATTCGTCAAGGGCAGATCTTGCCTGTTGAACCTAGTTGACTTCTTTGAGACTGTCACCAAGGCCCTGGATGAGGGAAAGTCAGTGCATGCAGCTTACCTTGACTTGGCCAAGGCCTTTGATACAATACCCCACTCTGGCATCATTGAAAAGCTAACACAATTTGGCGTAAATTCCTATCTCATCAGGTGGGTGGCCAACTGGCTGACCGACAGGACCTTCAAAGTCAAAATAGGCACCTCCATCTCTGATAGCAGACCTGTTACTACTGGAGTTCCCCAGGAATCTGTCCTGGGACCCCTACTGTTTGGCATCTATTTCTCAGAGGTCCAGGCAAATTCAAAAGGCTTGTGGCTGACCAAGTTTGCAGACAACTGTAAGTTGGGTGCTGTCATTGACTCCCCAAATGATGTTAACATACTGCAAGAGGGTCTCACAGCAACTAATGTTTGGTGGCAAAGTCATGGCCTCAAGCTAAATGCAAAAAAATGTATTGTTATATCATTCAGCAAAAACAGGACCCCTACCACTTACCACATCAACGGTAACCTCCTAAGCACACAACCTGTGGTAAGAGACCTGGGTACTTAGGTTGATAACACCCTAACATTTGACAATCATGTAGTGGTAGTGGTCAGGTTCATCTCATTAATAAAAAGATTGCATCCAGAAAAAGGTGATTACCTCTCTATACTCCTCCCTCATTAGATCAATAATTGAGTATAATGCCCCATTTGGGATGTACCTCTCCAAACATCTGCATCAACTGGAAAGGCCACTGAAATACCTCACAAAGAGAATCCATGGCCTCCAACACCTGTCCTATGCAGACAGGCTCAAATCACTATCACTCTACTCGGTATTGTACAGATTGTTCAGGGGTGATCTGTGTCTCGCCTACAAGGCAATCTCGGACCCTGCTGTACTATATGGAAGTCTTAACTCCTCACGCACTACCTGATTAAATGGCCTGAATCTAATATGTAACATCAACAAAACCTGCTGGAGAGACAGGTTTGTCCCCCCAGAGGCTGCCCCGTCTCTGGAATAGGCTTCCCATACACGTTAGAGCACCTCGCTGACCCTCTTCAAGCACAACCTTGATGAGTGGATGGGAAACCACAAATTTGACTCTGGTTCCACCTGTGTCCCCCATTGACGGGGGTGACAGGTGCTGACTGAGGTTTCTTTTTGGGGATAAACTCTTGGCTAGGCTTGTAAGGGCCCCAGGCCCATTAGCCTAGTAACCTCCTATGATAGCTGCACACTCCCCCGATTCCTCCATACATACACACACACAAATATATATATATATATATATATATATATATATATATATATATATGGGTTCCATACACTAGATCGAATTTTCACTAATTCGAAATAGTGCATGGAATGCTCAGTGCAGCGAAAGTGCACTTAAGCGAAGTTCAGTATAACGAACGGGTGTTGTACTGAACTTCCGTGCAGTACTCACAGACCTTAGGGTTAGGGCACGGGTCATAGTAAGGGGATAGCCCTAGGGCTATCCCCTTACCATGACTTGTGCCCTAACCCTAAGGTCCGTGATGACTGCAGCGCAGTGAAGGACATAGAAATGTCCTCCACTATGGTGCGATAGTCACAAACCTTAGGGTTAGGGTAAGGATAGCTTTACTAACTATCCCTTACCCTAACCCGCTAAACCTAAGGACCGTGACTATCGCACCATAGTAGAGGACATAGCTTGTTTTTTATGTCCTCCACTGTGCTGCGGTGTTTTCGGTGAAGTGCACTTATGCAAAAGTTCACTTTCATTAAAGTGAACTTTCACAGAAGTGAGGCCTCCTATTATAAGTTCGAAGTAGTGAACTTTCGTTCTTGTAATAGGAATCCATATATATATATATATATATATATATATATATATATATATATATATATATTTGTACTTTTGCCTGTTCTGTCCCTCTCCTTTCCTACCTTTGCTTCATTTGACTTACTCCCCTTCACATCTCATGTCCAACAGTTGTATATACTGCATGTTGTATATCAGGGGTCCCCAGCCATCGGGCCATGAATCATTTAGTACCGGGCCACCATGCAGGGAGTGAAACAAAAAGTGAATGTGTGTATGTCTTTGTATGAGTGTGTTTGTGTCCATCTGCATGTGTGAGTGAATGCATGCATGAAAGCAGAATGTGTTTGTGTCCGTCTGCATGTGTGAGTGAATGCATGCATGAAAGCAGAATGTATGTGTGTGAAAGAAGAGAGTCTGTGTGTGTGAAGGTGAGTGAACAGTGAGATCAATTGAGCCATTATTTTACACTCACTAAGCAGCGCTTTTGCTGTCTAGTGAGTGTAAAATAAAAGTCAAGGAAACCGAACAAAGTGTGTGTGTGTCTGTGTGTGTGTCTGCGTGTGTGTGTGTGTGTGTGTGTGTGTGTGTGTGTGTGTGTGTGTGTGTGTGTGTGTGTGTGTGTGTGTGTGTGTGTGTGTGTGTGTGTGTGTGAGAGAGAGAGAATGTGAAATGAATGATCCGTGGCAGCAACAGCAGCAATGAGGTTTGTGTACCTCTCAATCATACCACTCAACCTCTTGCACAATAAATCCGGATACAGCCACAAATACAGAGATTTTTAATATTGCTCTCATAAACTTAAAAAGTCAGTAAGGTTGCCATTAGGTTTACATACCTCCCGAGGTAGTGGTGCTGCGGTAGCGTTGTCGCCTCACAGTAAGACGTTGTCGCATTCGATTCTCAGCTAGAGTGTCTTCTGTGTGGAGGCATGCGTGAATGGGCGTGCCTTTGTTGAAGGTTGTGCGTCAGGGCCGGTAACTCTGCACATAAAACTCACCCACCAAACATTAGCAGACCGGAGTTCCGCTGTGGTGACCCCTAACCGGGATAAGCCGAAAGACACAACAACAACCTCTCGACCATAATAGATCAGTGTTCTGCTGTTTAGGAGAATGTACAGTTTTTTTGTAATTATTGCCAGTTGTCTTTTTATAGTGCTTTGGAACTTTTCTCCCGGGCCTCGGCTGAAAATGGACTTCTAGTCTAGCTGGACCGCCCCAGTAAAACAAATGTCAAATAAATAAATAAATATTATGCACTTTATTATATTTTATGATGCGTGTGATTGCCGGTCCGTGGAAAATTGTCTTACATGAAACCGGTCCATGGTGCAAAAAAAGATTGGAGAGCAGTGTTGTATATGATCTCCATGGAAACATTATACTATATTATGTTATGAAAGTGTACAGGTAGTCTTCTTAACTCTTTTACTCATTTCACTGACTGAATGTTTGCATCACATCTACTTATAAATGTCTGCATTTATTTTAAGTCTTTCAGCAAAGTGAATCAGTTTTCTATTCACCTCCCACCACATACATCTCATGTTTCACTTCTCAGGGATTATTTTGGTACTTTCTTTGATTGCAACAAACATTTCTGCACAAAACTGTTGAATTGGTAACATTCTGTCACAACTCTTAGTGATCAGAAGTTGCCTCACATCCCAGTATCTGTAATTTTTATGCTTACTAGTGTTTATCATCCTGTCTGTGACTGACTATGCTGCCGTTATTTCTTGTAACTTTATTCATTAACAACCATTCATAAACCACATATCAGCAGAAGAGGCAAAAGAAAACAGTATTAACTCTATCAGTCTTCAAAATAAGTCTGGTCTTATCTACAGATACAATAATTGGAAAGGTACTCAAAACCAGATGGTTAATCTAACCAGTTCTGGGTTGCAACTGCCTACTACGGGAGTGCGAGCAGCTAATGCCGTGGGCCATACAAGAGGCATGAAGCTACAGTTACTAATAATACTAACCACTGAGAAAGTGAGCATCTAACACCATGAGCCACACAAGAGGCATGAAGCTACAGTTTCTAATAATACTAACCACTGTGAGAAAGTGAGCAGCTAACACAATAAGCCATACAAGAGGCATGAAGCTACAGTTATTAATAATACTAACCACTGAGAAAGTGAACATCTAACACTGTGAGCCACACAAGAGGCATGAAGCTACAGTTATTAATAATACTAACCACTGAGAAAGTAAACATCTAACACCGTGAGCCACACAAGAGGCATGAAGCTACAGTTATTAATAATACTAACCACTGAGAAAGTGAGCTGCTAACACCGTGAGCCACACAAGAGGCATGAAGCTACAGTTACTAACAATATTAACCACTGTGAGAAAGTGAGCAGCTAACACTGGTCCATACAAAAGGCATGAAGCTACACTTATTAATAATACTAACGAATATGGGAGTGTGAGCAGCTAACACCATGAGCCATACAAGAGGCATGAAGCTATAGTTACTAATAATATTAACCACTGTGAGAAAGTGAGCAGCTAACACTGGTCCATACAAAAGGCATGAAGCTACAATTATTAATAATACTAACAAATATGGGAGTGTGAGCAGCTAACACCATGAGCCATGCAAGAGGCATGAAGCTACAGTTACTAATAATATTAACCACTGTGAGAAAGTGAGCAGCTAACACTGGTCCATACAAAAGGCATGAAGCTACAATTATTAATAATACTAATGAATATGGGAGTGTGAGCAGCTAACACCATGAGCCATACAAGAGGCATGAAGCTACAGTTA
Organism: Protopterus annectens; assembly: GCF_019279795.1. NCBI lineage: Eukaryota > Metazoa > Chordata > Ceratodontiformes > Protopteridae > Protopterus > Protopterus annectens. The sequence continues at coordinate 341,682,102 of NC_056735.1, forward strand.
TTAATAATACTAACGAATATGGGAGTGTGAGCAGCTAACACCATGAGGCATGAAGCTACAGTTACTAATAATACTAACCACTGTGAGAAAGTGAGCAGCTAACACCGTGGGCCATACAAGAGGCATGAAGCTACAGTTATTAAGAATACTAACAACTATGGGAGTGTGAACAGCTAAACTGAGAGACATACAAAGAGGAGTGAAGCTACAGTTACTAATAATGCCAACTACTATGGAAGAGTCTAAACAAAAGATAATACAAAAACTGAGAAAATGGAAGCTCTATTATATGGATATCGATAGTAAGATACAAGCAGTTAAAATGTTTTAGTCCCTTTAGTCTTGTACACAGGTCAGGCATATTTTTATCAACCACGAGAGGAATTGTGGATAGCAATTAATAAAGAGCTGAAGGATTTTATCCAGGAGGGGAAGACTGCAAGAGTGAAGGAGGATAACCTTATTCTTCCAATAGAACAAGGTGGATTGGGGTTACCCGATTTGAAGGTGTATTTCAGAGCAGTACAGATAAGGCTCCTATACATAGCACAATCAGAAAACTATAATTCAAAATGGAAAGAGAAGATGGTGAAACAGTGTGGAAGCTCAAGCAACAAGGAGAGACTGGGATTTTGGATGGAAACCTTTAAGGAGAATAACAATCATATAGAATATTATATTCATAAAATAGAAAGTATTCTAAGAACTAAGTGAAGACGGGAATGGGGACTGCCGATAGGGTGACTGCAATTTGGAATACAGATAGTAGGCAAGAGGTGGCTAGAATTTATTGGAGAACACTGGCAAAAGAACCAAAGTATTGGGAGCAAATAACTGGGGGAAAGGTAACAGAATGGCAAGAACTTATTTGGACTAGAGGTTAGAGATTGCCTTCCCTATCAAAGATTGATACCAGAGTATAGGCAAAGAAAAAGAAATCAGGGAGTCCTAAATGAATGACTAGCACTGGCAGAGTTTTTAGAAGAATCTAGAACAGAAGTTGCCATTAAGAAAGGAATAGTTAGTAGAGCATATAAAATATTGCGTGATTACTATAAGAATCAATCAGATGAGGTTAGAAAGGATTGGGACGAGACACTGGATAAGCAATTCACAAAGAAACAATGGGAGAATATATGTATGTCTCCCAAATATGCAACAAAGTCTAGAAGATTTAGGATCTTTTCTTGGAAGTGTTTACATAGGTATTTTTATACCCCAAGTAGTCAGCAAATATTGGAAGTGTGATGGGAAAGAGAGGTAACTAGGAACATATGCTTTAAAGATTCCTTATAGACTGGTCTGTCAGAGATACTGAGTGAGCAAATTGGTGTAACTAAGGATTTTTTTTTTTGAGCTATGATACAGAATCAGAATTGCCTAGACATAGTAAGGCCTTGCTGAGTCTAATTATGATGGCTGCCAAAAAAGCAATTACTAGAAAATGGAAATTGGTCTAAACCAACTTTTCTAGAAATAGCAAAGATACTAACAGAGATAAAACAACTGGAACTGGGATCTTGAGAAAAATGTAGGAGCAAATTACATAGGAAAAAATGTGAACTGTTGAATCAGTACATGCAGAGGAGGAACAAGGTTTAAAAGAAGACAGGATTTGAATGAGCTGTGTAATGTTTGACTGACAATGAGTGGATATATTAAAAGTGATATATAATGTTTGCAGCTACAGTTGCATAAGCATGGTTTCTAATGTATAATGTTTGCAACTGAAATTGTGTCAGTATGGTTTATTTTCATATCACCACGGTGGTGCCGCTGTAGCGTTGTTGCCTCACAGCAAGAGGTTCTCCTGTTCGATTCTCGGCTTGGGTTGGGAGTGCCTTCTGTGTGGAGTCTGCATGTCCTCCCCACGGTTGAGTGAGCATTCGAAAGAATTGCATTGAATGGGCGTGCCTTCATTGAAGGTTGAGTGTCGGGCTGGCAACTCGGCACCATAAAAACCAACTGCCAATCATTAGTGGACCGGAGTTCCGCTGTGGCGAGCCCTAACTGGGAAAAGCTGAAAGACAAACAAACAAACATAAATGTAAGATTGCCTATGTCATACGTGATAATTAAATATGTTTCTTGTTAAAAATAATAATAATACTAACTACTATGGGAACTGGACTACAGTAGGACTGTAGCATCTCTTAAGCATGTAAGCCATAAATGTCGAAGCCTAGTGCAGGCCCTCCTGAGGGAGTGGGGCCTTATTGGGTCAAATTGGTCTAGTTGGCCTACGGCTGGCCCTGATAGAGTCTACATACCCTTCTCTGGGATCCCTGAATTTGAGGAATACAGGTATCTGAACTTCTCACTTTAATTTTCGCCCTCTTCAAGAGTTAGAAAGATATCAAACTGATGATCCTAAAAGTTTACCTTCATACTTGTGCTGGATATATTACTGCATGAAATCATGATTATTCAGAATAGGTTCATAGGTTCATAGGTTTATACTAGGCTATCTGCCCTAAGGCATTTATAAGCCTAGCCCAAAGTTTTGTGGCTTACGCCACCCCTTATGTTAAAAAATACTGTGCCCATTAGTTTGTTGTGCCTCTGTCCAGCAGTGACACAGAGATGGTTCCTGGGGTAAACCTACGATCTCCCATCCACCGGTCAAGATTTCTCTTGAACAGAGCCAGCGAGGTGCTCTGCCTCACATGGACCGGGATTTTATTCCATAGCATAGGGAGTCTCTGGGTGACAAATCTATCCCTCCAGCATGTCCTATTTATATCCGTGCTAAGGTTTAAGTCGCTTGCTCTAGTGGATCTGGTAGATTTGGATTTTTTGAGGTGGAGCATGTCCATTAATTCCGGGTTGGACATGGCCTTGTATGTCAGGCACAGGTCACCTCTGAGCAGGCGGTATGCGACTGAACAGAGCTGGAGTTTCTTCAGTCTGGCAGCATATGACAGATTTTGGAGTCCCTTTATCCTTTTGGTGAGGAACTTTGGGGTCTCTCCAATTGCTGCAGGTGTCGGGTGAGATGCATCCCGAATGGGGCATTGTACTCGATCATTGGTCTGATAAGTGAAGAGTACAGGGGAACAATGACCTCACTTGATCTGGATGTGAATCCCTTCATGATCAGGTGGGCAATGTAGGAAGGTCTTTCTAACCACTTTAGCAATGTGAGTGTCAAAAGAAAGGCCACTGTCAACCTGGGTCCCCAGGTCCCTGATAACCTCTTCTGTGCTTAATGGATTGCCACCTATATGGTAGCTTGGGGTTACCTTGTTTTTCCCGAAGGGTATGACTATACATTTTTGGCATTTAACTTCAGGCCATGGCTCTGGCACCAGCTATCAGTTTCCGTGAGACCCTCTGAAGGATATCTGTGTCCGATGTACTTTCCACTATGGCCCAGTTTGCAGTCATCTGCAAACTTTGTCAGCCATAGTCCTCCTATGTTTGCCTGTACTTCTGAGAAGTAGATGCCGAACAACAGGGGCCAAGGACTGAGCCTGTGGGACACCACTTGTGACCGGCTTGGAGTCTGACATGGCGCCAGCAACTCTAACCCTGTGGGTTCTGTCCTTTAGCCAGTTTGCAACCCATCTTGTGACATATGGGTTTACATTTAAGCTGGTAAGTTTCTATAAAATACCCGAGTGGGGTATTGTGTCGAAAGCTTTTGCAAGGTCAAGGTAGGCTGTATGGACTGCCTTTCCCTCATCAATGGCCTTGGTGACTGTTTCGAAGAAGTCGACCAAGTTCAAAAGGCATGATCTGCCCTTGACAAAGCCAAACTGGGTCGGGTCCAGTGTCTGCAAGTCCCCTATGTCTTTGTTTATGAGTTCCATTATGATCCTCTCCATAGCTTTGCAGACCAGGCTTGTTAAGCTTATGGGGCGGTAATTACCAGGGTCCGTAGAGGCACCGCCTTTGTGGAGTGGGACCACAATTGCCGTATGCTACTCCTTGGGCACGTATCCTGTGGTAAGGCTAAGATTAAACAGCTGCCTTATATGCGGGTTTAGTTCCTCGTTGAGTTCATGTAGCACACAGCTGGGGACACCATCCGGTCCCATTGATGCTGTGTTTTTAGCTTTAGAGAGAGCAGCTTTCACCTGCGCATTTGAGATGTCTGGGAGGCTACACTCCGCTGGGATAGTTATCTCTCCTTTTGGGGGAGAGGGGGTGAAGTTTGCACTGAACCTGTCTGCCAGTATGTTGGCAATGTCTGTGGTTTCAGTGATTTTTGTATCATTTTGGACTAATTCTGAGCATATCTGGGAGTTTCCACCCAGGTTTCTAACATAGCTGAAGAAGGCCTTATGATTGTCTTTTGAATCTATGGCAATTTTTCTCTCAAAGTTGGCCTTGGATGATTTTATGAGTGCTCATATTTTTTTACTAATAATGATCAAGAGTGTCTTCTCTTTTATGGATTTTGCTTTATCATGTAACAGCTTTCTCCTCTTATTGTAAAGTTTGTTTATGGCTGGGGTCCACCAGACTGGACGTTTGCCCTTGGTGGAAAGAGTATTGGTTTTATTAGGGATTGCCTGATCCATGCAGTCCTGGAGGTGTTCGTAGAAGGCATTTGTAAGGGCTTCTGCAGCTTGGGTTGTGGTTTCCACTGGCTCGGGGGCCTTGAAGGATACCACACCAGTCTTGAGTAGTGTGAAGTTTGCTTTAGAGAAGTTCTTCACTGTGGTCTTTTTTGTTTGGGGTGGGGCGGATGTGGATTTCCAGTGAGATTAGTTTGTGATCTGATCTCACCAATGAGGGATATACTTCCGTGTGGAGCATTTTGTCCCCATGTTTGTGATGATGAGATCTAGTATATTTTCTCCTCTTGTGGGAATGGTGACTAGTTGTTCCATGGCATTTGAATTTATGAACTCCAGGAACCTTTGGGCCAGAAAGTTGGGGCTTGAGTAATGTTCCCAGTCTATATTCGGGTAGTTGAAGTCACCCAATATAATGGTGTTTGGAGATACATTTATACCCTCCAGTGTCTTCAGGAAGGCTGTGTGGGGTTCCTGAGTTTGAGAGGGTGGCCTGTAGCATGCTACAAATTGTAGAGCAGTTATGCCTATGGTTAATTGCACCTGGATGGTTTCCGATGCTTCGTGCGTTGCCACCAACCTGGAGGTGTGAGTATCCTTGATGAATACGGATACACCCCCTCCTTTTGTGGTGTGGTCCGGGTTTTGGGGCCGGAACGCATGATATGAGGTAAAACCTGATAGTGCCGGGGTGCTCTCAGGAGCCTTGAACCAGGTTTCAGTCACAGCACAGACATCGATGTTCTCCATACTGAGAAGGGCCTCGAGTGCGTGCATTTTGAGATTTAGACTTCGGGCATTGAGCAGCATTACCCTTAGTTTCTTCCCATTTTTGTTTTCTAGGGTGGTAGGTTTAGAATTTGAGCCTTGCCTAAAAAAGGCACTATGGGGTGGCAAGAGCCTTAGCCAATATCCGGAATCCCAGGGGTGACAGGTGCAAGCCGTCCCTTGCGAAGCAGCTTGGCTTGTCAAGCATGTCATCCCAGGCAGACAGACACTGGATCCCCTTTGAATGACACCAGAAATTAAGCCAATTGTTAAAGCTGATCATCTTGTCTCTATGTTGTGGCATCATTCTTGGTGAAGGAAGGATACTGCTCAGGGTCAGGGTCATACCTGCCTGGGCTACATAATCAGAAAGCTCCTCTATGTCTCTTTTCATGTAGTCCAGGCAGGTACGTCTCAGGTCGTTCACACCAGCATGGACAATGACTGTGTCATATTTGTACTTGCTGTGGAGTGACCCGAGTGCTTGTGTTATGTGGCGGATTCTAGCGCCTGATAGGCAGCTTACTGTGACCCTCTCCTTGTTCAGCCTGGTGAGTGGGTCGTCAGTGTGTCTGACTATGGAGTCACCTATGGCAAGTATGTTTGGTGTTGTATTTGGCCTTAAGGGCTGTGACTGCTTTGCACACTGATTTTGTGGTTTGTGTTGCCTGTGGTGTGTCATGAGGTGGCAGTTGCTTGGGTGTCTGCTTTGGAGGCCTCTGCTGTTTAGGTAAATTTTTGCTCAGAGCCTCCGAGTATGACTTTGTGTGTTTATGTGTTTGATTCATTGTTTTGGCTTTATGTGAGACTGGTTTTGTGGTGTGTGTAGTTGCCTTCTCCTCCTGTCTGGTCTTGCCACTCCTGAGTTGAGAGAGCTCAGCCTCCAGTTTGGCTAAATAGCTACATCTCTCGCAAGTATTTGTGTTATGTGGGAGGAGGAGAGGGTTGTCAGTGTACATGAGGCAATTGTAACATTGCCTCAATATTCCCAAATTCACCAACTGGACAGGAGAGGACGCCAACATCTGGCCCTTCGACATGCTAGAGAAATTTAGAAGTTAGGGGTGTAACTGAATAAGAGAGGACTTAGTAAGGAAGTGGGTACTCCTGGGGGGAGGGGTTGCTAGTGAGGGATTTTGTATAATACAGAACTGCTAAACCTGAAAAGAAGATGCTTTTAAGACAAGTGCAAAGCTTTTTTTTTTTTTTTTTTTTTTTTTTTTTGAGAAAAAAAAAAAAAAAGCTTTTAGGAACAAGTGCTGCACTTTTTAGTTAAGGGATATACTGTTTAGATTACTAGTAGAGCAGTTCTAAGGGAAAAAATGAAGAACAGACTTTATGGAGCCAGAAAAAGTTTAACCTTGTTAAACCAGCGCTGCCCGATGCTGCTCTAGTGGCAACACCGCGCTAAAGCACTCTAAAGCGTGCTTGATAGCAGGGGCTGGAAAGAGCCAGGAATTGACCCAGAACGGCCAATAAAACTACAGTTTCAAGTCAGTAACCACTCCCACGCGGGGCAGGGAAGCAGCTCAATGTTTTTCACTGCCACTGATCAACAGAGAGACTTTCCTTTAGCCCAAGCAAAAATGGCCTCACAGAAACTTACAAAACAGTTCAAGAACAGCAAGCCTGTAACTTGAACTTTTTTAAATCTCAGAAAAGTGGGAAAAAAGCAAGATTTTTTTTGTTTTTGTTTTTTCAGAGATAGCAGAGGTTCACAAGTAATATCAAGTTATAACAGTGGAGTAAATGACCCCACACAAGAGTGCTAGGCCAAAGACAGAAAATATGCAAGTTTTGAGAAAAAAACGATTTTAAAATTAAGTGCAAACAGGAAATTCAGTAAACAGCTTTTGGTTGTGCTCTAAATACAGGTACTAATGCAGAAATCAAGTTTAACAAGCCAGAAAATGCTCAAACTAGGCAGCTATGCAGAAAGACTTATCAAATAAACAGAGGAAAAATACTTAAAATCTCAAAAGTGGCTCCTTTCTTCTCTCAGCGTTTTCTCCTCTTGGTGGGTGCTTCACCAACAGCCAACAAGCCTGAAAAGACGCCAAAACTACGAGGCAACTAGGTTTTAAGAGAGGAAGATGAAGGAGTTTTGGAAATGACCCCTGTTGGCCAGTAAAACTACAGTTTCAAGTCAGTAACCACTCCCATGGGGGGCAGGGAAGCAGCTCAATGTTTTTCACTGCCACTGATCAACAGAGACTTTCCTTTAGCCCAAGCAAAAATGGCCTCACAGAAACTTACAAAACAGTTCAAGAACAGCAAGCCTGTAACTTGAACTTTTTTAAATCTCAGAAAAGTGGGAAAAAAGCAAGATTTTTTTTTTGTTTTTTCAGAGATAGCAGAGGTTCACAGGTAATATCAAGTTATAACAGTGCAGTAAATGACCCCACACAAGAGTGCTAGGCCAAAGACAGAAAATATGCAAGTTTAACAAGCCAGAAAATGCTCAAACTAGGCAGCTATGCAGAAAAACTTATCAAGTAAACAGAGGAAAAATACTTAAAATTTCAAAAGTGGCTCCTTTCTTCTCTCAGCGTTTTCTCCTCTTGGTGGGTGCTTCACCAACAGCCAACAAGCCTGAAAAGATGCCAAAACCACGAGGCAACTAGGTTTTAAGAGAGGAAGATGAAGGAGTTTTGGAAATGACCCCTGTTGGCCAATAAAACTACAGTTTCAAGTCAGTAACCACTCCCACGGGGGGCTTTGTGTATCTGCCTGTCTGCTGCTTATATGTTCATAGGATAATACTAGGCTATTGGCCTGAGGCTCTTATAAGCCTAGCCAAGAATTTCGCCCATGTTCCCTCAAAGTCAGCACCTGTTTCCCTTGTCCAGCAGGGCACAGGTGGAATCCCAGGAGTATACTTTGTTTCCCATCCAGTCGTCCACGTTCCTCTTAAAGAGGGCTAGAGAGGTACTCTGCTTGACATAGAGAGGGAGTCTATTCCACAGATAGGGGAGTTTTGGGACACAAATTTATCCCGCCAACAAGTTCTATTAATGTCACAGACCAGGTTAAGGCCTTGCGTGCGGGTTGTGCGAGTGGAGTTTGTGTTATGGATATGCAGCAACTCCATCAAGGCTGGGTCTGAAATGGCCTTGGATGCCAGACACAGGTCACCTCTGAGCAGTTTGTGTGAGACTGAGTAGAGGGACAGGGCTTGTAGCCTATCTGTATAGGCTAGGTGTTTGAGACCCTGGATTTTCCTGGTTAGGAACCTCTGTGGTCTCTCCAACCGCTTCATGTGCTTGGCAAGGTACATGCTGTAGGAGGAATTGTACTCGATAATGGGTCTGATAAGGGAGGAGTACAGGGGATGTTTATGACCTCCGTTTTCCTGGATGAAATACCCTTATTCATGAGGCAGGCCATGTAGAAAACCTTCTGTACAATGGAAGCAACGTGGTGGTCAAAAGTCAGGCTGCTATCAACCTGGGTGCCCAAGTCCCTCACGACTGATTGCATGCTTAGTACGTTGTTATTAATGTGATAATTAGTGGGGATGAAATTTTCCCCAAAGGTGATAATGATGCATTTCTTGGCATTCAGTTTGAGGCCATGCTTCTGGCACCAGTCATTAGTTTGGGTAAGGTCCTCTGAGTTCTAAAACTTGCTGTTGATCTGTGAAGTATCTTCCACTGTGAGAAAAGACTGCATACTCACTTTATGTGCACAGTTTGATTTAATCTTCTTTTTCTTTCAGCTGTTCCCATTAGGGGTCGCCACAGCGGATCATCTGTTTCCATTTTTCCTGTCCTTTGCATCTTGCTCTGTCACACCAACCATCTGCATGTCCTCTCTCACCACAAATACCCACATTCACAGATGCTATTTAAAACGGGTCTATATTAGAACACCGAACTTTCAAAATTTTGAGTGTTCTGATATCAACCCGTTTTCAGCGAACGCTGAAAATATCGTAGAAACAGAAAATCAATTTTTTATCTAGGGAAAGAATTTGGTTGTCCGTTTCTGTTGCTTCGGTATTTTCAGTGCTGTGGTGGAAAGTTACGGGTCGGGTTCAGGTAAGTGTGCGATTGTGTGGACGGGAGGGTTAGGGCAGGTTAGGTGAGTTAGGGTTAGAGCACAGGTCAAGTATGTGTGAGATTGTGTGGACATGAGGGTTAGGGCGGGGTAGGTGAGTTAGGGTTAGATCACGGGTGAGGTGACTGTGTGATAGTGATGGACCTTAGGGTTAGGGTTTGGGTTAAGGTAAGTGGATAGTTAGTGGTGTATGTATAGGTTAGTGTAGGGGTAGGTGTAAGAGTTTAGGTGTATGTGTGTGGATTGCTGTTTGTTTGGTGTGCTTGTGTTGTGTGTATGTGTTGTAGAACAGCAATTTTTTCCCTAGGAAAATATTTGCTGTTATACATGTTCGATGTTTTAAATTTTCGATTCATAGGGTTCGATAGTAGAACACTCGAAATTTTTGAAAGTTCAGTGTTCTAATATAGACCCTTTAAAACATCATATCAGAATGAGACTCTCTAGCTAGAAATTCAGGAAATTCACTTTCCAATGAAACATATAGGGATTGTGCTGTTTGAGCACTGTAGGTAGAAATTGCAGGAACTCCTTCCTGTGACGCAGTATTTTGGTGAAAAATCACAGTGAAGCAAAATGGTTGCAGGGTTCATCACTGACGCATGAGTGAACCTTTTCAGACCCCATTATATTAGTAGCACTCAAACAGTAATTTCTGTAAATTCTGCAGTAGTAGTAGTACTCATAGTTCTCAACGAATCAGAGACAAATTTCAACAGAATAAGTGGCAAATCCACAAATCAGTGACATAGACGCCTTTAAAATATTAATATTGTTAACTTGAGACATTAATAGAATAAGAGTATGTGAATATTTCTGACATAAAAGGTCTATAATTGTAATTATTGATATTATTTATTAGCTGTAATTCACCACCTTTTCTCCAAAAGACGCCATATTTAGGAGGGATTAACAAGATCAGATCTAAAATTTGAGTAAAAATCAGGGACATCCCTGAAAATCAGGGACAGTTGGGAGGTACTAACTGATGTTGATGTTGTACTGCTTTAGCAATGCTGTCTTGCTGTCCTCCTGGCATGAATTTTCAGGCTTTGTCCACCAGATGTCAGCAAAACACAAGTGAAAGAAAGATGAGCCTTTCAGTGTAAGACATGCTTAGAATAAGAAGCTGCATATTGGAGAAACTTGTTACAGTAGTATATGTCAGACTGTCATTTGTGATGTACTTTGCCTCCCTACGCTTTCACACCTACTTCTGAGAACACAAAATACAAAGTCCTGTTGTCTGTGGTTTTATGTCCTTATGCACATAAATCTGATGGTGGTCATAGCTGTATTTCCTGTAGTTGAAAAAGACAAAATAATTTAATTCATTGGAACAGAATGACAACACTGCAGGAATTTATTTTGTTAAGAAATGACAACATGGGCATCTGTCTTGTTCTTTAATGTCCTTTTTTTCATCCTACATCTTTTCTCGGTCTGTAGGTTAAAAATATCTCCTTACATTTCCATTATTCTTTGTGCTGTTCCACTGTACCCCAACTTTCATCTTCACAGAAACACTGGAACCAGACAGCTCCTTACCTTTGTTCTTATGCTTCCATGTCCACTCTCCTGTGAGACAAATTTTCTGGTCTTGTGGTCTTAAAAGGAGTTGTTTTTCCATAAAAGTTTCCAGCTGTAAGACCACCATTTTTAGTTTGCTAATGCTAATCTCTGTGATTTCACAAATCACATTGCTTCTTCCTTTGTGTACAAATTAGTTTTTCTGCAGGGGGGAGTACTTCACCCAGCAAAAAGGCATTACATGCCTAACTTTAAAGCCATAAATGAAATTAAAAGGATAATGGTGAACCAGCAAAGAAAACTGCATTTAGAAAGATCTGTGCTTATTAATTACTGGCTGTCAAGTTACAAGCTTCTAATTCAAATCACACACACACACACACACACACACACACACACACACACACACACACACACCTCAAGTTAGACATTGTTAGAATCTTAGAAGTTAAGCAAGCACATCCCGCCCCCACCCCCCATTAGGGAAACCACCATAAAAAATGTCTCCAAAGCCAACTTCATGCTTCTTAAGACAGAAGTGGCAAACTTCACGACACCCATGCAAATGGACAATAGAGGTATGACTGTTGAATCCTACACAAATGCACTTTATAAGCACTTACATGAGTGCATGGATCGTGCTATCCTCAACAGAACCAAGATGCTATCCATCAAAAAAAGGAAGCCAATCTGGTGGTCCCCTGCCATAAGCAAACTCTACAACAGAAGAAAGAAACTGTTGCAAAAAAGAGTAAAATCACATGATTGGAGGAACTCCCTGGTCAGCCTTAGTAAGAAGCTGAGATCCCTCATAAAATCCTCCAAAGCTAGTTACGAAAACAAAATTGCCACTGATTCTAAAGACAACCACAAAGCATTCTATAGCTATGTCAAGAATCTCAATGGCAACACTCAGGTCTGCTCTGAGTTACAGCACAATGGCACTAAATATAGAGAACCAACTGATATTGCCAACATCCTGGCAGATAGGTTCAGTGCTAACTTTACCCCCCTCTCACCCCCTAAAGGGCCCATCTCTATACCGGAAGAATGTAAAGTTCCTGTAATCACAGCTGCACAGGTAAAAACCACACTCTTCAAAGCCAAGAACACAGCATCCATGGGACCTGACAACATCCCAGGCTGCGTTCTACACAAACTACAGAACTAACTGGCACCCCACTTAAGTATCATGTTCAATCATAGCCTCACCTCAGGCTTTGTGCCCACTGAATGGAGCATGGCGACGGTTATCCCACTCCACAAAGGGGGAGCCACCACGGATCCAGGGAACTACCACCCCATTAGACTGACAAGCCTGGTCTGCAAGGCCATATCATCATAGAACTTATAAACAAAGACATTGGTAATCTCGAAACTCTGGACCCCACTCAGTTTGGGATTGTAAAAGCCAGATCATGTCTCCTAAATCTGATAGACTTCTTTGAAGCAGTCACCAAAGCTGTAGACGATGGTAAGGTGGTTCACGCAGCCTATCTAGATCTCGCCAAGGCTTTCGACACCATCCCCCACTCTGGAATTATAGATAAACTCACTAAACTAGGTATAAATCCCTATGTCACAAGATGGGTTGCCAATTGGCTCACTGACAGAACCCAAACTGTGAAAGTAGCAGACTCCAAATCCGACTTCAGACCAGTGACAAGTGGAGTATCACAGGGTTCAGTCCTGGGTCCTGTCCTGTTTAGTATCTACTTCTCTGAAGTACAGGCTAACACAGAAGGTCTTTGCCTAATGAAGTTCGCAGATGACTGCAAACTAGGAGCCATAATCGAAACTCCTAACAATGTGGACATCCTACAAAAGGACCTCACTGAGACAGATGCCTGGTGTCAAAGCTATGGCCTCAAGCTCAGTGCCAAAAAGTGCATTGTCATCCCCTTTGGTAAAAACTCTGTACCCATGAACTACCACATAGGCGGTACTTAACACCGAAAGTATGATGAGAACTTGGTACACAGGTGGACAGTAGTCTCTCCTTTGATAATCACATCGCCACAGTAGTCAGGAAATGCTTATACATGGCACACCTCATCATAAAAGGTTTCTCATCCAGGAAAAAAGAGGTCATTGTTCCCCTCTACTCATCACTCATTAGACCCATTATAGAGTACAGTGCCCCTTTTGGTATGTACCTCACAAGACATCTACAACAACTGGAAAGGTCGCAGAAATACCTCACAGAGGATTACCAGCCTCAAACATATGCCCTATGCAGACCATCTCAAAAAACACCAGCTTTACTCCATTGCATATCGTCTACTCATAGGCGATCTCTGACTAACATACAAAGCTATGTCAAACCCAGAGCTGTTGGACATGCTCCACATAAAGAAATCCCAATCCCTCCAAGCTACACGTTCTAGGGACCTAAACTTTGTCACCACAATAAACAGAACATGCTGGAGGGATAGATTTCTGTCCCAGAGAATTCCCATACTTTGGAACAAACTACCTATCTATATCAAACAAAGCTCCTCATTAGCACTGTTCAAGAAAAATCTTGATGATTGGATGGGAAATAGGAAATTCACCCCGGGGATTACTTCTGTGGCTCTGCTCGGCAGGGGCACAGGAAAATAATTTTCTTGGGTGGCGAAAGCCAGGGTACCTTTCTTGGCTAGGCTTATATAAGCCCTAGGCCCAATAGCGTAGTACCTGCCTATGAATAATGCCTGACAGGGTGTGTGTTAGTGTAATTAACGCCCGCGGCAGAGGGCCTGTACACCCCTGGAAGGGCATTAATTACACATTAACACACAATCTGGAGGGCATTATTGCTCTTAGAGAATGTACTCTCTGTAAATTTGTTGTCTTATTTTTTATTGCTATATTTTTTAAATACATTTTTGATGTAAAAGAGTTCCTCCGCATAATGTTTCAAACTTCCTGTATTATATGTTAATGGTATTGAAGGAAACATTTTACATCCAAAATATAACACTTTAAAAAATAATTAGGTATTTACTTTATTTTTTGGTCCCTTGGAGATTGAAGTTACTAAATAATGACACACATTTTGTCAGACTTTTATTTCCTTCTAAAACTTCATGCTAACACAAACCCTTTACTTAAGCAACTTTGTAATTTTATAATAGCAATAATTAAAATCTGTTTCTATTTTAGAGCCTTTGTTCCCACTTTATTTTAGGTTTATACAGATTTCTAGAGCTGAAAGGTGCAGAGGTATGCAAACCTCTTTACTGCTGCTGCTGCCAGTAGTCATCTCACTCACTCACTCACCCACTCACCCACTCACCCACTCACCCAGTCACCCACCCACTCACTCACTCACCCACTCACCCACTCACTCACTCACTCACTCACTCACTCACTCACTCACTCACTCACCCACTCACTCACTCACCCACTCACTCACTCACCCACTCACCCACTCACTCACTCACCCACTCACTCACTCACTCACTCACTCACTCACTCACTCACTCACTCACTCACTCACTCACTCACTCACTCTCTCTTCCACACACACACCTCTCCTTCAGAAAATGCATACTAATGGAAACCCTGTTATTCTAGCAACATTCTAAGTTTTTAAGACCAATATTTAAAATCCGTCTCTCTTTTTGGTCCTTTGTTCCCCCATTATTTGCATCTCTGTCCAGATTTCTTGTGCTAAGAGGTTGAGAGGTATCCTAGAGAGGTACGGAAATCTCTTAACTGATGCTTTTGCTGCCAGGGGAAAGCCCAGTCACACACACACTCTCTCTCTCTCTCTCTCACACACACACACACACACACACACACACACACACACACACACACACACACACACACACACACACAGTCTCTGCATTCATGCACACATTCACTCACCCACTCAGACAGCAACATAAACACACACACACACTTTTTTCCTGTTTCATTTATTTTTTTACACTCCCTAAATGAGAAAAGTGCTGATTAGTGAGTGTAAAATAGCTCAGTCAATCTCTCTCTTTTACTGTTTTATACATGTATACACTCACACACATAACATACACACACACGCGCTTTTTTATTTTGATTTTTTTCTTTTACACTCACTAAACAGCTGCTTACCGAGCATAAAATAATGGTGGTCGTTACTTTTTTCTGTCTGAGTTCCGCTGCAACTTGATATGCTGCCGTGAAGCGGCAGACTCGTTTTTCAGTGGGCATTACTTGTACCCAGATGAAGAATGTTCATTCTCCAATAAGGGTGCTGACGTATAGTTTGCCCATTCTCTAAAGGATAATATTAAGCTCCCATTTAAGAATTGAACCCAAGCGTGATTATTAACACACCCACACGCACGCACTTACACACACACACACACACACACACACACACACACACACACACACACACACACACACACACACACAAATAAATATAGAGAAAGCCCTCTGTTTAGGTACTAATTCAGTACCTGTGCTTCAATTTAGGAGATGTAACAAAAGTACCAGGTATTTTGTGGGATGCCACAGCACACGGGTTTGGGTTACAAATCAGAAGTTTCAGCTTACTTCTGTGGTGAGGAGGAGGGAATAGGCTGGAAGTTGCTGAACAGTTAAAATAAAATAAAAAAAAAAACTTTCTGCACCCTCATATGCATATCATTATATGCATGGCATCAAAGAACATTGAAAGTGTGATAACTGCAATTTCAGGTGCCATACTCTATATTACTTTGTATCCCGGAGTGTACTTATGCAGCTAATGTATAAGACTACCTCTGGAGCAATAGCTGAAACTATTTTCTGAAGTTGAGCATAATTTGGGTTCATAATCATAAAAAAGTGAAACAGAGCTATGGTGTAAGTCTGTGTTAAACATGTACAGATAAATTGGTTTCTGTTTTCTACATTTAAAACTCAGATTGTCTCTTTAATACACTCTGCAGTTTGGGTGTTAGTAGTGGCAGAAAGTGTGTGTCATGAAACTCAGGAACATAACTGCATTTTAAAAAGTTTCCATAAGTTTTATGGCAGCATCTATTGATGTGTTTGTGTCATTTTAGTACCGTGCTGTCTCTATACCATACATGTGTGTTATCCAAAATGAACACACAAAGCAGAAATAAAATCCAGCTAGTAATAGACTGTTAGCATTTGAGAGCAATGTGTAACTCAAAGTTTAGTAAACATGCTTCTTGGAACTGAAGTCTCTGTTAACCATTCTAACAAGCAACCTGCCTCTCTATGGAAACCGAAAAAATATTCTTTGGTACAAGAAACAGAAGTTTAATGCATTGTATCAACTTTAATACTGTTCAGTCATGTATCTGCTTAGGGGGAGTCATAGCAATGACCCATAATACGGGTCTCTGTTAAACAGCCATAATTACTATAACTGTGTCCCTTCAGCAACAGTTACATTTTTTTGTTCTGACCCTCAATAGCCACATTTATAGTTTTCATGAATATTAGCTCTCATGTTCTTGCACCCCAAAATGAATTAGTGCCTTTTATAGGAATCAGTTTATAATTTTTCACAAGCCATAACTATATTAACATTAAATAAAAATTTAAAATGGCAGCAAATGGCATTTGTTACTTTGCATCCTGTTCATCATAATGGTGCTTTTCTTGTGTGATGTCTGTCACTGGTTTCCTGTCTTGCAAGACATCACTCTGTCTTCCTTTTCATTCTCTGCTGGTGTCACTGTTTCCTTATGTATTAGTTCCTTTCCTTTTGAAGGACCTTTTAATTGGTGTTATAACCATTTTGTTTACATTCCATGTGTTATAATTACTACACTTGCCAGGAATAATGCAATTCTTCTCAACTTTAGTGTTACACCTTTTGTTCAGCATTAATATGCATCCCATCACTCCATTCTCCGTTCCCATTAAAAAGAGACTCTTTTCTTACCAGTCTTTCCCCTTCAAATATGAGAAGATCTGTATAATATCCCTTTTTGATATCCTGTTTCTCATTGAAATCATCCTTTAAAATCTTCATTGAATGGTATGTTCTTTTAATCCTCCATTACCTTTGTTTGTATCATTTTCCGTTTGCAGAAGCTTTTATAACACTGTGGATTCAGTTTTCTTGCCCTTATTTACTAGGAGAGATTCACCCTATTTCGTTTACTCTAACCTTTGACTGTTCACCCTAGCTTTCTATTCATTTTTATATACTAAAACAGATGTTTCCAGGCTCATACTCACTATCCTTGGATTTTTCTTCTCCTATAGAAGAAGCTGCCCAAATGTAACTTTAGCAGTATTGGAATCAGGTTATGAGATTAGTGGCTAGTTCTTCTGTTTAGTGAAGTCTTTTTTGGGTTCTGCTTCCTTTGTGTTGTGAACCCGATTGCAGCCATAGTGCTGTTTGCAACAAGTGTATCTTTGTTGCATTTGTATTGTATTACTTATAGCACATGGAGTAATACTAGTATATATTGAGCTTTGTGGTGATGGATAAGCTTTCTACTGTGAACACCTATCTATCAGATCATCTCCTTGGTTAACTGCACACTCACCTTGCCTCTTCTTTCCCCCACATCTTAGAAGTAATGGTCCCATCATCAAGCTCCTGTATGGTAAAATACTGAAGGGCTTGATAGTAATCTGTGGAAAAGAGGAAGATGACAATGAACTATACAATGGGAAGGGTTTTCATTACCAAGTTAAATAATCGTACAGTTTGTACAGAAAGCAGGACAGGTTCAGTTCCAGGTGAAGTGACAAAGTGCATGCAGGATTCCACCTATTTCCATATGTACAGATGTGGATTCTGTGTGAAAGAAGAGGAAGAGGAAAGAAGAGGAAGAAGAAAAAGAGGAGCAACTAATGTGAGAGGTGACATAAATCTTTATTTTTGTGTGATAGGGGATATTTAGCAAACTAAACAGGCTTCTTGTAAAAAACAAAGGCAGGCATAGTCCCTATGCCATGCTACCAGTGTTACACAAACAGTGTAACATGGTCAAGGTCCCACCTATTCCACTGCATGTAGTAGCAGACGCTGCAAAGAGAGAAACATGCTTTGTGGGAGGTGGATATTTGAGAAGGCTCCTATTAGTAAATTAAAGATGTATGCATGCTCCTTTTGGAAATACTAAACTAAAAGCTTAGCTACATCCATGTACAAAGTTCAGATATGTAAACATTGCTACATGTTAAGTGCAGTGTCACTTGATAACTGTTCAAAAAGGGGGATCAAGATGTTGAGATTTCATGTTTACATCTTCCACTGTGACTGGGACAAGTATCAGGAATGTTGAGGTAATCTCCAACTATTTAGACAACCACAAGAAAGAAAAGCATGCTGATCATTAGGAAATTGCAAGGTAATGCTTTGTGCTACTCAGGAGATGCACTCAGCTGGCAGAAGAATGAAGGATAGCTAGGACAAGGAAAATAGAAAATGTAAAAGACGAAGGTGTGCCAGCTGTGCTGGACCAGAGGGCGAAACTTCAAGTATGACCCAGGTAGCTCAAGTTTGATTAGTGTTTGGGGTGCCCATGCAACTGGCAGGAGAAAGGGAGAAGTGACACAGCATGGCTCATTTACCTGTGTTGGCGGGGTGAGGGTTGGCCCACATGACCAAACCACACAGTTCTATGGGAGAGTCTCTGGTAGAGAATGAATAACATACTGAAGTGCTGGCCCCTTGGGGGGTAAGACAGTTTTGATGGCTTATGTCAGTTGCAGGAGTGATGCCCTCACCAACACCCTTTGCATGCTAAACCGTGGATTACGTTACTAGTTATTTGCTACGGGGTTAGGACTAACCTAAGACCCTATAATGGACACCTAAATGATTGTCCCTCTTGGATGGCTCTCACTCCTCCCCACATAAAGGATTGGGTGGCACAAATGAGCCAAGAGGTGAGGTGATTACTGTGAGAGAAGAAGGAAGACTACTGTGGTGCAGATTATAGATGTGTTTCAGTTTGCATTATGAATTAGTGCCAGTAGTTGTGGAGATGCAGAAAGAAGTAAGGGATCATCAAAAGACCAAGAAACAGATGTGTGAAAAATGGAAATGGTCAGACTAAACTGAAAGAATGTGTGGAACATCGTGACTGGAAGACCACCACAAGACCAACTGAGAGGAAGAGAGAAAGTGAAAGAAAACAAATGAGAGACTCAGTCAGCTATTGTGGCACAGCCTTTTTTTATTTATTTTATATAGTGTTTTGCCTTAAATAACATCACCAGATCACTGGAGGCTGAAAGAATTTACTGCTTGTAGAAGTGAAGTCACTGAATAAGTCTTTGGGTGGGAAAGTGTAAAATGTTTGGTCATTGGTCACAGCTATGGTGACACAAATGAGTGCAGTACCCAGTAACGTGTACACCATTAAGCAGTACATTAAATACTAAAGGGCACACAGCAAGTTTTCCTTTCATATGGGATATCATCAGTATTGTTGTACTGTCTGTACTTTGCACAAAACTTAATCAAGTAGCAGAAAACAAGGAGAACATACTGGGAATGGCCACGTTGTTTGAGTTAGACAAGTAAGTGGTATGTTTCTATCAGCAATAAATCACAGAAAAAGCATCATAACATAATTCTGTTGCCGTAAGTCAAACCTTAGTGTGTTTTAGGTGCTGAGGGGGCAGATCTTATAATGTGAAAGTTTGCTGGGGATGTGATGAAAGAACTGTTAGAGGTGCAGGAACAGGATTTTATTCTTGCAGTGTCAGCCCTGAGCCAAAGTATAATTTTAGTAATTTTCCCTGTTTTTCTTTGTTACCTCTCAGTTATAGCCTACCTCAAACAGTACACCCACCATCATAGCATCCAGAGCCACACCAGGCGTCCATTGTTAGAGCATTGTCTAAAAGGCCTACCTCAAACAGTTCAACCGCCATCATAGCATCCAGAGCCACACCAGGCATCCATTGTTAGAGCATTATCTAAAAGACCTACCTCAAACAGTACACCTGCCATCATAGCATCCAGAGCCACACCAGGCATCCATTGTTAGAGCATTATCTAAAAGGCATGCCTCAAACAGTATACCCGCCATCATATCATCCAGAGCCACACCAGGCATTCATTATTAGAGCATTATCTAAAAGGCCTACCTCAAACACTACACCTGCCATCATAGCATCCAGAGTAACACCAGGCATCCATTGTTAGAGCATTATCTAAAAGGCATGCCTCAAACAGTATACCCGCCATCATATCATCCAGAGCCACACCAGGCATTCATTATTAGAGCATTATCTAAAAGTCCAGGTAAAGTTAGGCAAACAGGATCTCCTAACTAACACTGTTTTGAAAAGTGTAAGCTGAATACAACTGAGACAATGCACTAGCCAGTGTCATACCAAACTTGTTAGTAGAAGCCTGTTTGTGAAAGGTCAGAGTAGAAATAACACTGATAATATCAAGTCCGCAGTAGGACCTTGTTCTTATGCCTGCCTTTCCAGACCTCTTTGTTGGTGCTTGTAAAACCATATCTGAAGTATTCAGTGGAAAGAAAAAAGGCTGCATCATTAACAAAACCGTTTTCAAATGAGATAGTCATTGTGTCCATCCATCCACAACTACATTTTCCCATTTTTGTGTACATACGGTCAGAGTGTCGCTTCAACCTTCCCCGGCTCCTCCTCTTCATTACTGTTATCCGCTGCACAATATATAGTGCAGGTACCAGGATGGACTGTACCATCAGGTGCCACCTCCACTGCACAATATATAGTGCAGGTACCAGGATGGACTGTACCATCAGGTGCCACCTCCACTGCACAATATATAGTGCAGGTACCAGGATGGACTGTACCATCAGGTGCCACCTCCACTGCACAATATATAGTGCAGGTACCAGGATGGACTGTACCATCAGGTGCCACCTCCACTGCAAAATATATAGTGCAGGTACCAGGATGGACTGTACCATCAGGTGCCACCTCCACTGCACAATATATAGTGCAGGTACCAGGATGGACTGTACCATCAGGTGCCACTTCCACTGCACAATATATAGTGCAGGTACCGGGATGGACTGTACCATCAGGTGCCACCTCCACTGCACAATATATAGTGCAGGTACCAGGATGGACTGTACCATCAGGTGCCACCATAGACAGGACCATCAACAGATTAATTATTTCTAAGATCTTGTAAATGGGTGGCATTATACATTAATGAATATGGGAAAAAGCAGAAGACTTGGCTGAGTGTCTGAGGAGCTTAATGACAAATCTGTAGAATGGCTGTGCCTTCAGTCTCTGTAAGAAAAGGTTGTAATATCTGCAAAGGTGTAGCCAGGTAATCTCAGTATATATTCAATGGAGTGTTTATTGAGCATTCCTCAAAAACAATGTGGAGCTCAGTGCTGAAAAGTGGCCTATATATAACTAGTGCTTAGTGCAAAAAAGTCTAAACTGAATACAAGTAGATTTATTGATCTGAAAAACAACCTATTTCATAGTTATAGGTGGCAACAGCTGAAATGCTGCATTATTTCTTCAGTGTGTAAGACAAAGCATTTTGAGAGATGTGTCTAATTTGTACATGTGCTGTACAGTGCAAGAATATAGTTTTTGGAGTGTGGAATATAAATTTCTGGCTACACCTCTGAATGCCTGGTAACACTGCAAATATTGCAAAAGTCCTACAACTGGGAAACTTGACCTGTATTTCTTGATTTTTTTTAGATTAACTTAATTTTGCAATGAGAAGGATGTCCACACTGAGGCTTGTAATATGCATAAGTTGATTTATGCTGTCATATCAGACTGCGGCCACGTTAATAATTCTGTAAACATAAAATGTCTGTGGTGGATTCGTATGGCTAGAGAACTTCTGCACCAGGTGATCCAGGAAGCTCCCAGCAATGCAAATGCAGCAGAATTTGTAATGAAACAGATGGCAGAGCATATAGGGAAAGAGGAAGTACATATCCGCTTCAGGTAGCGTTGTGTTCAGTATGGGATAAGGAAAGAGGAAGTACATGTCTGCTTCATTTAGCAATGGCGCTGTAAAGGAAATTTATTTTTATAAGACACCTTTATAGTTAATTGCATATACAAAATCAAACATCAAAAGCAAATGGGGTAAATTAAAAAACACAAAACTGCTGCATGAATAATAGGTTTACAGTATTTATAAAAAAAATCAAATAAATTCATAAGCCTTTCTTAAAAAGATAACTAAAATATTTTTAAAAGTCAAGAGAGACTGGCTAATCCTGCTCTGATGGTAGGATGGACTGATCCACTGGAACACTGGATGGATGAAGAAGCCGTGTTGTTACTGGACTCTGACAGTGCTTACCTTTTACAATACGTCATATCAAAGTAGTGATATTCATGTGTCTAGCAGGAATAAGTTAAACTGCATACATAAAGCATTATTCAAGTCTTCAACAGAAGAAACAAAAGCTCAGTGGGAAAATCTGAATCTTTCTGTAGAACCTTTATTCACCCTTTCTTAGCATCAGTGATACACAAGCACCACACACAACACATTGTTAGAAATATTGTGAACTAATAGTTGAACTGTGAGCATGTACGAAGAAGAGCATTGCATCTGATCTTTCTCGTTGATCTGTGTTTATTGACGTAACATGGTAACTTAGAAAGTGGCAGAATACTTAACACATATATGAGTGACCCTGTGGGGCACTAGATGTGGAGAGGGAAATGGAGTTGATACAGCATATTCATGGGGGGGTCTTAAGTGGAACCTCAAAGAATAATGGTACATAAGGAAACTGGAACTTCTGAAATTCAGCTTAAAGCTCTGAGTGAAGAGCCCCTAAAGCCACAGAGTTTTTCAGCAAACCATAGGAGTTCCCTGAAAAACATAACAGGTGTCATATGTGACTTCCCTTTGTAAGAGTTAGAAGAAAGGCAACAGTTGGAGACTTTTGGCCTGTCAGTTTGATATTAGTTGTAGCTACAATGTAATCGTTTTTTTCTGATTTTTTGAATAAGGTAATGTTAACATATGTGAAAGTCATTGGAACACTTGATCCAAGACAGCATGGCTTTACATCAGAAGATCATTCTAGACAAGTCCAAGAGTTCCTTGGTTGAAATATCCAGCTGTAAACCAGAACATGAGTGTATGTGATACCCAATTATATTGCCACATTACATCTGACAGTATAACAAATTAGTCATGGAATAAGTCTTATTGTGGTAGTACTGGCAAAAGTGAGAGCATAGTAGGACTGGGGGGGGGGGGGCATGAAAGTAAATGACTGTTCAAAAAAATGATACTAAATGAATTAATAATGGCATGTCGGGTCAGTAATGGGGCTGCCTTTCTGTTGATGGGGCTGCCTTTCTGTTGATGGTGTAAGTGACATTACAGATTGTCTAAAATGAACAGTGTTCCATTTTGCTGATGACACAAAGATAAGTAACAGTCTGATACACAAAATGGCTACTTAAATTCAAAACAGAATGAGAAACAAAATCAAACAAATGCAGAACACAACTGGATGCAGAAGCAACAGAAGCAGAAGGGAGCCAAGGTGCACTTGTAATCAGGTAATGAAAGGTCAGCAATAAGTGCTGCAAAATGGCAGTGAAGGCAGGCAGAGTGCTGGCATTAATAAGCAAATATGTCACCTGGAGAAAACAGGCTACGTATTCCATTCAGTGCTGTCGAGGCACATTGACCCCGACAGTGACCCCATAAACAGACATCACCATCCACAGAATTTACTAGGCAAGCAGGAGATGCAAAAAAATTACTGGGCCTTTCTTTCTATCACACACACACACACACACACACACACACACACACACACACACACACACACACACACACACAAACACACACACACAGTTACGGACATTTTAGAGTTGACAATCCATTTATTTGCTATTATTTTTAGTAATATAAATGGTAATTTTATAAAACTCACTACAATCTGTAATAAGCAAACAAACATGGGAAAACAAAGTATGAATTAATGTAGCTCAGACTAATAGATTACTTGCAAATGGACATTGAGGAACTGCCCTCAGTACCTCATGCAAATGTGGAGATACAGGCATGGTACTTTTAGCCTTTATTCCCAAACATATTATACCTTTTAACTCTCCAGATTTTTAGAATGCCTAGATTTTTCCCTCATATTTTGGTCTGTTCCTCATAAAATGTGTGTTTTTCAATAGGGGATATCATTAAATAATAATTTCAGATTTCATATCCTTCAAAAAATGCATGCTAACTCAAAACCTGTTGTTCTAGCAACCTTCTCACTTTATAAGAACTAAATTAAAATCTGTCCTTGATTTTGGACCTTTATCCCCCATTATTTGTAGCTTTGTCCAGATTTCTTGCACTACAAGGTTGAGATGTATGATTTTTGTCACAAATTGTAGAGAGCTAACTCGCTTACTGCAAGGCTGTGGTGTAACCTGAATGCATGTTCTCATCAGCATACTCTCTTACTGGGTGAAGCCATCCCACAAAATAGTATAAAGGTGTAGCAGTCCCTTTCAGAATTTTCTGTTTTTTTTTTTTTTTACAGGAATTTGTAGTGCAAGGATTTGCAGTATCAAATCTCACAGTTCAATAACAATCCCAACTGTAGCATAACTGAGTATAGTGTAATCTAAACTGGACTGGTACTGTAGCATAAATTGAGTATAGTGTAATCTAAATTGCACTGGTACTGTAGCATAAATTGAGTACAGTGTAATCTAAACTGCACTGGTACTGTAGCATAAACTGAGTGTAGTGTAATCTAAACTGCACTGGTACTGTAGCATAAACTGAGTACAGTGTAATCTAAACTGCACTGGTACTGTAGCATAAACTGAGTATAGTGTAATCTAAACTGCACTGGTGCTTTTCCAGCGTGAGGACCAATACTACTTTGGTGGTACAAGCTTCACTGCTTATAGTGTAACTTGTACTCTTTGAAAAACTCTGGAATAGATGGACCACCAAATTTGTAAATGTAGTACACAGTTACATAAGGTCAGAACTGTAAATAGGTAATGGTCAGATCCTCACACTGGGAACCCCTCAACTCAAAGTTGGGGAGCAAAAAAAGCAGGCCTTCCCAAACTTGAGGACCAAAACACCACTCTTGTGTTCTGTAACTACAGCAAACTCAGCTTCTTGTAAGTTTAACAAGCATGTTGCCTTGGTTAGTATCACACACCATGCTTCAGCCACAACACGGAATGTTCTCTCCACATTCATTTATGAAGCTGTAATGCCAGTGATGCACTTTCCCCTTATTAATATCTGTTGATCGCGCCCCTAGTAGCTAACTCCTAGAACAGCTGTTCCCGTTGCCCTGCCCTAGTTAAGACTCAGCAAAAGCTAGCTGTGCACACTGTGTTTAATATCCTATCAAGTCGTTAGCATGATTCATAAACTTAAATTGTGCTAATGACATATAAATACAATGCAGTCATGAATAATGCACCGTTGGGCATCTCACTCTACCTGTCTACACTGTGCAGCTGTGGTGGGGAAGTAGCTGATTTGCCTGTCGGGTGTGCATATAGTCAGCAGCCAAGTGACACCATTTGTGCATGTGTAGTATAGTGTGTCCTCTTGGGTGGGGAAGTTCATAAAACAGCACAGGGAGCATGGAGGTAAACAGTAGTGTAACATACCTCCAGGCCACTGGGAGCACTGTCGCACAGTCTTCTTCACTCATGAGCAACAGCGATGTAAAAAAATGATAATCTTATCACCTATGACTGTAGAAGGTACCACATTGTCACATATGCTAATCGTGGAGATCCATTTGGTTAACACCTCCAACTGTCACATGTTCAACTGGACCATTGTATATGTGGCAGTTGGGACAAGTGTGTCTGAGACTGTGTGTTTGTGTATGCTGTAATGCACATTTTTTTTTTTTTTATTTATTTAACATTTGTTTACCGGGAAAGTCCGACTTGGAACTAAGCCAATTTTCAGTGGAAGCCTGGGGAGAAACACTCCAGATGTATGTCTTTGTAACATGATGTGCCACTGCATTCCTTTTTCACAGTACACTCTCCATGTGCTGTCTGTGCAAGTAATGATGATGCTACAATGTTATGCTGCTCTACATATCCGTATTACTTCATCTTCACATATCAGACTATGGATTTTTGTACTTTACATCAGCAGTTGGATACCTGTAAATTCTGATGCTGCTGTGCAGTTTAGGCAACTATTTGCATGCTAGCTATAAATCTGCACTCCAAATATGATTTGTGTGGTAACCATTTTGAAATGTTGGGCCCCACTACAGCGAATCCTGAAACATGGAGACCGAATAGCTGAAAGAATGGACTTATATAAACTAAGTCTGAAATGCCATTTCTCAGAATATTCCCTTTTCTCTGAGGTGGCAGTCTCGGAGTTGGCGTATATAAGTTCTGGGGTGTGGGGTGCAGGGTGACTTGTCCCCCTGCAAAAATAAGTTTAAAGGAGAAGAGTGATTTTCAAGATTTGCCCTTCTGTTTTCGGTCTTTTTTGGGGTTTTTTTGGTTTGTCAGCACTTTGCATTTTGAGTGCTGACATTTCAGTAGGGAGCTTTGTGTACGTACTTGCCACATTGCTGATATAGGACTCTGGTATGTGGTTTGCAGCACACACCTGCCTTGTATGATTGCAAATGATGTGCATGACGTTTGGCCATATACTATTACCAATAATATGCATGCACGTTTTTAAGTCATTTTCTTCTTAATTAACCCTGTATATGCTATTTTTTTCCAATTGTCTACAGCGGAGTGCTGTAACCTTGTCAAAAATACATTTATTTGTGTTTGCTGATTTTTCTTTTTTTTTTTGCATTTAAAAGCTCATTTTCAGTATCAATATCATGTGATTGTTCTAAATGCCAGTAATGACAGCTCTGTTCATATTTCAGATTGATTAACGGTGACAGTTAAAAACTTTATAATGTATTTTCTTTGTTTCTTCTTCCAGATCACAGGAGTTATTCTGTTAGCTGTTGGTGCATGGGGGAAGTTCACACTGGGTAACTACATTTCTCTGATTGCGGAAAACTCAACAAATGCTCCCTATGTTCTGATTGGTACTGGATCCTCTATTATTGTCTTTGGTCTGTTTGGATGCTTTGCTACATGCCGTGGCAGTCCATGGATGCTGAAACTGGTATGTTCTTTTATATCAGAGTTTACTCTTTAAAGAAGATACAGCCATCTGCTTGTTATTTTGCAGTCAATAATCAGCCATGGCATTTGCACATCCTTTTCTTTATTGTCTGCATTTAGTCTTTAGTGAGCACATAAATTTGTATACTATCCACAGTGCTTTTGTACCACATTTGTAAATTTATATGGATATGGTGAAAGATATGCATATTTATTTATGTATTGTTTATTATTGTTATTATTTGGAATTCAAAAGATTACATTTACACTGTTGAGTAAAACTTCGACATCTCAATATATTATGATTGAAAACAGGTGATACAAATCAGTAAACAGTAAATATTACTCTGTGTATACATAAATATAAGAAAAATAAATATACAGTTAAATTAAACTGTGCCCTCTTTTATACAGTATAGTGACAGTATTCCTTGTGAAAAACACATAGCACCTGAATATGCCTGGTGGTCACTAGGCCAGACCAGCCAAAACTGTGAATCTAGGTTAAAAATAAAAGACAAAATAACATCCAGCAAAAATATTGAAACATATGTGTACACATTTCGGTCATATTTCCAATCATCAAGTATTAATTACTGTTATTTACTTTTTAGTGACAGGGTTAGTGCATTTACACCTGTGGCATATTTTTAGGGGAGACCTAAGGTAATATTTATACACACTGAGAAATTTGGCAAGGACACCCAGAAAAATTCCCCAACCATTTTCAAGGGGATCCCTAGGTGCCAGAAGACTGAGCCATGGCAAAAAATCATGAAGAGGGATGAGATGATCATTGTAGAGGAGAACAATTGGAGGAGATGGTGGTTGAGCTATGTGGCAGTGGACTGTCTACTCAAGAAATAAGAGGCAATCGTCGTACTCAAAAAATGCTGTGCCTGGGGCGCTGTCTGGATTGATCTGATGGAACAAAATAGTGCTAAAATGGATCAGCATACCACATAAATGAGTGTAGTACATTGAAGTAATCTTCTGGTAATATAAATAACTGAGAAGAATATAACTATGCCACAAGTTATAAGGACTGCAAGTCATGTCTCTAGCCGGGCTGAATACTAATAAGAGGTGAGAGAATATGTGGGGAGAGGATGAAATCTGATGTTTGTGAAGTGGCAGTTGCTGCAGTGGAAATGTGAAGATTTGTTTTGTGGCTCAAAGATGCAACAGGAAGTCAGCTCACAACAAACTACTGTAATTTTTTAACTCAAGCTCTGTAACCAGTGCAGATACGTCATACGAACATCAAGGTTTTAGATAAGGTTTTGCTTTTTCTCAGATAGATTAATATGATGTGGCATTTGAAATGGAAACTGCATTATTAACGGTAATACACAAGAATAGCCCAAAGGGCTGTGCTTGTCTTCAGTCCCTTTCTCCAATAAATATATTATCTTGTCTAAGACATACATCAGATTTCTTCCTTTTGACCATTTTCAAAATTCCCCAAATATGCCAAATGATTGAACTAGAAGAAAATCAAAATCACTTGTCACCTCCTGATTTGTTTTTTTTTCTTCTGTTCTTCTACTTATCCAGATTTAGACTTGACTTCATTCTTTTGTAATCAGTTCTGTTTCCTCATTGGATTCATTTTTTACAACAGCTATTTTTGTTTGTGCTTCATCACAACTCAAGTCTACTGCTACTAGTATTTATGTCCTGTTCTTTCTAATCTTTCCTCCTTTCCCCTACTTCCTTCCTCCTCTCTCCGACTTTTATGTTGTCTACCATTTGCCTCCTTTCCATTTTTTGCATTCCTTTCTTCCTATCTTGAAGTTCCATCTGTCTCCCTCACTGCAGTTAATTTCTTTATACATGTAATGCATTTAATACACTTGTCTTTCCCCACAATATTCAGAAATCTATTTTTTTTTACAATGAACACAAAAATGACCAGCCTTTCCAGATTCAAAAGCCACATTGGGTTGCCCGAGATGTTGAATACAAACTGGCTTCCAAAAACATCTGGTTGGGTAGGTGCTCTATTTCTCCATTTTTCATACTTGGTGATATAGTATTTCCCCACAAACATGTCCAAACTTCTAGTTGTATTGTTTCTTTAATTTGGATACTGAGACATGTTACAAATATCCCACAATCACATTTTTATTAAAAAATACATTTCTACACATAATACACGGAACCTTTCTTCTGTATGCATGTAGTTGCTGCAAGTCAAAACAGTTTCAGGGCATTTTTTTGTTTCTTCAAATCAATCTTGCTATAGGATGCTCCTGGATACCTGTCAGGGAGGAGCGCTAGGGGTACTTTTGTTATGACATAGGATGTTACGATTGTGAATGTTTGTTTTGTCTTTCAAGTGCAAAAAAAAGACAAGTGATACTGTTATTATTATTATTATTTTTAGGGAAATTGCAGAAAATAGTCTGCTATGGCCCTAGTACAGCAAAGTATAGTCATGAAAGGTTGGCTTAGATTAAACCATTTGTGTGTTGTGGATCTGACGTTTTGTGACTATATTTTAATAGCAATTTGTGTGAAGTAAAAAGAAGAGGGAGGAAAGAAGAGTTAGGTGTTAAGAAGTTTGTGTGCTGTAAGAGAAGACAGGATACAGGGCAATTTTTACTTTTGGAAATAAGTTTTATAAGCAAGTAATGGCAGATTTTC
The DNA here is from genome assembly GCF_019279795.1 of Protopterus annectens. Lineage (NCBI taxonomy): Eukaryota > Metazoa > Chordata > Ceratodontiformes > Protopteridae > Protopterus > Protopterus annectens. Next base: position 341,711,699 of record NC_056735.1, read on the forward strand.
AGATCATGTAGGCCTTTGGACAGAAGTTATCAAGTGAAAACTGATGGTTTGGGTACCGGAAGAAATTTAAAAAGTGGACCGAAGTTATAAATTGTGGACAGTATAAAACATAATTGTGGACAGAACCGAGTAATCGGTTGCAATGTATCAGACATCCAAAAGAAATAAGACAAAAAAAGTAGGTATAAGTATATGTGGTTGGTTATAGACATAATCACATTTCTGCTAAGACAGGCCATTAAAACATTGAAGAGGCAATAAGTCTACAAATGGTATAATAACTTGTTTCTGGGCAGCTTCATTTAGTATTAATATGACATTTCAGGGTATCGGCCAGTCTGCTGCTAGATTTTGTTTATTACAAAGCATTTACTATGTCCAGGAAATATAAAAGCTTCCCATCAGTGGATAGATCACTTTGATTTTTATCCTGAAGATAATTGCGTATAACAGGGATTACTAGCCATTTGACTTCCTTCTTATTTTATTAGGTGAAATGAGTACTAAGCCATATCAAAAACTGATGTATTTGTAAATGCAGACCTGTACTTGAAATAACTCTCTGCAACTGCTGCTGCTGAAAATGCAAGTCAGTACAAAAATGTCAGTGTTGCTGGTCTCTGACCTTGTTTGAATTCAAACTGATCCTGCATTAAGGGGTGACAGATTAGCAGAAACCTTTTGAGGTAAAAAGTCTGCAGTAAAAGTTCTTCACTCTAACAGTCATAAACAAACTATTGTGTTAGTTACAATGTGTATTTGAAGTCAAAAATTGCTGTTATTTTCAGTCACTAGCAGTATAATCATATTGCCACAACTTCAGTTGTTTAGCAAAGGTCAAACAAAACCAAAGCACTAAGACGAGGGCTGAACTGTTATGTGATTTAAATTGAAAATTGATGAAGGAATGTAAACAAGAGTGTAGAAACGTAGAAGAATGAGAAGTGAAACAGAGAGAATATCTGAATGGGACAGGATTTTGGAGAGGGAAGAGAAGATGAGAGAAGTATGCAAAGTTAGTATTCGTCTCTAAGGAAGAAAAAGAATACAGGACTGTGTAAAAAAACAGTGCATACCATTCTGGGAAGACTTTGGAAATACCTTTTACATTATTTTCAGTAAAAAAAAAGATATTGATAGGATGAATGTAATATATCAGGAGAATTGAGCACAGCTATCAGTTTTATAAAGGTATGGAAGTTTGGCGGATACAATATTTTGTGAAATTAAGTGTGGAATGAATTGCTTGGAAAAGGAGAACAGGTAGAATTTTGTGGAGGTGTTCAATTTTATAGGAGATACAAGAAATATTGATGAGTGGAAGCCAATATGAAAAAATAAAGGGTTTTGGAAGTTATTACAGCATAAATTAAAAGAAAGAAGTGAGTATACTTTCAGGATTTGAAAGAAGCTATTATTTGCTATGGACTTTGTGAAGGGATGTGAGCAACATCTAAATGAGAATATATTATTTATTATGGGAAGTTTGGTTGGAGAAATGTGGTAATAGATCAAATAAAGCAGAACAGAAAATACTCTTGTTTGTAATAAGATTATAGTATAGGTATGCAAAACTGGATATCAGTTTCACTCTTCATGTCTTATTTTACTTGTTCATAGGTTTATAGGTTAATGCTAGGCTGAAAAGTAAGGTGTACAAGACAGTGGTGTGACCAGTACTACTGTATGGTACAGAAACATGGGCAGTAAAGGCAGAACAGTTAAAGAAGCTAGAGGTGATGGAAATATATTGCCTGAGAAAGGTTGTAGGATGAACACTGTGGGACAGGTGAAGAAATCAGGATGTAAGAGCAGAAGCTAAAGTAGCCCCAATTGCAGAAAAGATCAAAGAGAACAGATAACGATGGTTTGGGCACGTGTGTAGAAAAGCAGAAAACAATCTGGTGAGGAAGATTTGGGACAGACAGGAAGAAGGTAAGAGGAAATGAGGACATCCAGCAAAGTGGTAGATGGATGGCATGAAAGAAGATCTGTGACAGTCAGGCAGGAGTGTGGCACTGAATTGAGAGAGTTGGCTACAGTTAACATGATACCCCAACCCCATGTAGAAAAATGGGAAAAAAGGGGGGCTGATGATGATGATGATGCTAGGCTGTTGAGACAGAAGACCATTAGTACTCTAGTCACAGAATCCCAAATGGTAGGTACCCATTGGTATGACTGATTTGTACTTGGTCTAGAGCCCTTTTAATAAGGGCTTCAAGGGTTGGACTGTGGGTATGTTTGCAATTGTCCATTTTTCCTTTCGGTTTATGCTTAAAGGAGGGTCATGGAGTTGCTTTGTTTTTTATCCAAAGGAAGTCTCTTCTATAAAAGACCCAAACTCTGGATGGATCTTCCTCAAATCCTTAAGACCTCTCTAACTACTACTGCTCTCGGGCACAACTTAAACATCTCTCAGCACAAGCTGCTTGTAAAGGCTGTGCTTCAGGTCACATGACCTAGTGTCCTTAATCTCCGATACATACTACCTGTTATTTTCACTATAGCATCTCTTCTCTAACTCCTAACATGTTGCTGTTCTAACTGTTTATTGGACATAGCAGTTTCTGTTGACTACCTTCTTAAATCATGTTCTGTATTATATATTAACTATTCCTTTGTTTTTAGCGTGCTCTTTTCTTATATAAATTATTTTTCGTTTTTCCACTTGATGTGTGTTCAAATTCTGGGCTGAGACTGGAATGAATCCAGTGGGAACAGTGCACTACCCCAGTTAACAAATTGTTAAAATAATCAATAAAATGTATCCTATATAGCTCCAGCAGGTCCTGATTTATATTTCAGTTGAGGTTAGAATCCCTCAAGTAGGTGTTAAGTGTGGTGTTAGGTTTGCTGATGTGCAGGAGGTTGTATGGGTCTGGATCCTTCTATGGTCTGTAGGCTATACAGAGATCATCTCAATAGTTAGTAAGAAAAAGAAAGGAGAGACAGCACTTTAAAGTGGTTTGGGTAGCTCAAGGAAGACATGCTGTTGATTACCTTAGTGAGGAAACAATACAGTCTCTCAAGCTGGGTCGTATGCTTAGTCAAGCACCTACCAAAGGGTCATTATACACTGTTATGAGGCTGATGAGGGAGGAGTAGAGATGGGTGATAACTTCCATGGGTATGGAAGAAATGACCCAGGTGATTAGTTTGGCTTGTTAAAAGAATCTCCTAACAGTGGATACTTAGTAATCAGAGGCTAGTTTGTTGTCAACAAAAGTATCCAGGTCCCTAATAACTGAGTTAACTTTCAGAGGGTTGCCATTTATGTGGTATGTACATGGATACCCAGTTCTGCCAAAGGACATACTGCGGTGTTTCTTGGTGTTCAGTCTTAGGTTGTGGTCCAGGCACCACTTACTGGTGCATGTTAGTCCCTCCTGAAGAACTTTGAAGTTAGATGGGGAGTAAATGACTGTTATAAGTTTGCAGTCATCTACAAACATGGTCAGCCATAGGCCTTTGATGTCAACCTTGGTCTCGGAGAAGTAAATACCAAAGAGAATGAGAAGTGGTCCAAAGACTGATCCTGGGAGTACATAGCTGGTAACTACTCATTTTGAAGAGAGAGTGCCTCCTAAACTAAGACCAGAGGGGGTGGTGTGGGTATGCTAATAAGGTGGGGAAAGTTAAGGAGAGAGAGGGGAGTGAAGTTCGAGCTGAATTTGTCTGGTAATATGTTGGCTCTGTCCAAAGGGTATGATTAACTTTTGTTGCTATGTATTAGTGCTGAATGTTGTTGAGCATTATTTCTAAGGTTTTTGACAACTGAAGATGGCTGATTTGATTTCATTTGTGTGTTGTTTGTTGATCTTTTTGAGTTCATTTCTAGATGATTGGGTATTAAGGTTGCTTTACAGGTTCTGAGTTTTTTCATCTTACTATATAGTTTTATACTATGGCATCACTGTATGGATTTATTCCCAAATTTGCTATTATATTAATGTCTCATGGGAACAGATGTCTCACTGCATGCCTTGAGATGGCCAAAGAAATTATCCATAAATGTGGCAACACACGAGATGGGGTCATTGAGTTAAGGAGGGTGCTTAAACTTCATCAGGCTATCAGTTGGCTGTGTTAGGTTTGCCTCAGAGTATTTTCTAAAGATAGAAGGGTTTTGTGGTAAGTCAGGCTGCTGATCTCCTCCAAAGCTGATATATATTGGAGCCTCTTTGAATAACACCAATAACTAAGCCAATAATTGAAGTTCCTTTTCTTCTGTTCGTATTGTGACATCTTAGTGATGGTAGGTTACTGTTCAATACTAATTTCACACCATTTGCAGACTCCTTTTCTGAGAACTCCATCATGTCCTTCTTCATATGATTTATCATGTTACTCTTCATGTGATCTAAGGAGGTATGTCTAATATTATTCACTCCCACATAGCAATAACCATGTTATATGTGCACTTAGGATGAAGGGACTTGAGCCCTTTAGAAACAATGTGAATCCTGACACCTGAGAGGCAGCTGACTGTCACTCGTCTTTGCTCAGCCTGATGAGTGTTGCATCTGTGTGACTATAGAGTCACCTATGACTAAGACATTACCAGATATACCGTCTCACCGTCACTGCCCTAAGGGCTCTAGCCTACCAGTTAAGTGACTCCCTTTTTGTAGCTGTGTTTTCTGTATTGTCTTTGTATGTTACTTGCCTGTTATTGTGGTGCTGTTAGTGTCCTGCATACCAAACCTTCATCTAGAAGGCCTTTGTGGTTTACGCACAGGGTAAAAGGCTTAAGTACCTCAGTGTAAAAAGGCTTGTCCATCTGTCTAGGAAATAGAGGGTGGGTACAGTCTGTGGCCTCCAAGATTAGTACAGTTGCCAGAGAACGTGATGCAATTCTTGCATTGCCTCAATGTTCTTGTTCCTATCAGGCTAGCTGCAGACAGTGAGGTAAACTGTGATTTCATGATGCCTGGTGAAATAAGGGGTAATAATGAATACTAATGAGTGATAATGAATTTAATTTGTCACATGGGTCTGTATATTGGAACTTTAGGATAAACCATGAGTCAAAGCAGCAGAGTTACAATTATATTTGTACAGTGTCAATAAATTAGGGGCAAAAAGTCAGTAAAAAGAGTAGCAACAGCTAATGGATATGTGAAGCAACTACTGCCAACGTGGCTTGGTCCTTCTGTAGCAGCATAGTACAAATGATTTGTATCACATCTCACAACAAAACTTAATAAAAAATAATTCAGCTCAAATGCCATTACAACAGCTTAGTACAATAATAGATTCATATATTTATAGACTGTTACTAGGCTAATGACCTGGCGGGGGGGGGGGCTTTCAAATCCTATCCAAGTTTTCCCGAAAGAGTAATGATGTCCTATTTCCAAATAGGACATTGAGGGCCAGGCATTTGTAAGCTACCTCTGTCCATAAGGGACATGGGTGCCAGGCCTGGTATAAATTTCCTGTTCCCCATCCACTTGTGTAGGTTGTGCTTAAACAGGGGAATACACAAACTCAGCTTCACATGGAGGGGAAACCTGCTCCATAGGGGGGTCAATCTCTGGGGGACACATCTGTCTCTCCAGCATGTTCTGTTTAGGTCGCAGACAAAAATTCAGGTCCCTAGACCTTCTCTTTCTGGTACTGTTTGACACAGTCAGTAGTCTACAGCTATGACTGGACTTGGGATTTGAATGACTACAACAGACAGCAAATGATGAGTGCAAAAGACATTAACGAAAGCTACAAAAAGTAATGGTTTCTTGAAAACAGTGACTGTAAATTGTCTCGGGTGCCACAACTGTAGCTTTACTACAGATTTACAAATAACAGCAAGTAGAATATTTTGGCTGAGAATGCCCAAAGCTGGCAAATGTAGAGGAAGATACAATAAGTAATATGCCTGCAGTAAGAGGGAAATTAACCCTGAGTGATACGGCTGTCAATCATTGCTCTTAGGTGCACACAACTTCACTCTTACATCTCAGCTGCTCTCAATCCTTGGTGTCCTCTTACTACAGTACTTAATAAGTAAGTCATTCCCATGGGTCTGCAGGAATGTGTGGGCATGTTCAGTTAGACAGCTATTGGGGACTTAATACAGTACCTAATAAGGAAGTGTCAGAGTTGACACCACTCCATATTTCTTTTCAGAACCAGACAGTGTGAACATTGGAATGGTCATAAATAGTTCTCAACAGCATGGAACCCCACTGCAGAATATGCATCACTTCCCAGACATAGTGAGATTTAGTTCTGAGGTTCTCAGGCATCGTTATGTAGACACAGTCCAGCAGGGTGACAACATCCTCATCACACTGACATTAAACAACAAACCAGAGCACATAGTCCATTTGAATAACACACCACCTTTGCTACAAGTAGCAAATTTCATCCAGAACTATAACAGCTCCCCGTTCTTTCACCTGGAGATAACCAATTCTAAATGCAGAAATACACCACATCACAAAAATACAGTAGAGTGTTTAAAATCAGCACTAGCACACTTTAAATTACAAGCTCAGATAGATATACTTCCCAGATGTAGTGAAGTTTGGTTTTAAGGTCAAGTCCAGTTAGATATCCTCAGGCATCCTTGTGTAGTAACAGCCCAGCAGAGTATCTGCAGACACACTGAGCTTAAAAAAGGCACAACCACTCCCTGTCAGGGAATCTAACACGAGTCTTTGCAACACGTTAAGAAGGATGTTGATTGTATTTCTTTAATACTTATTTATCTGGTACACATTCAATTGATTTTGTTTATGATTTATGGTTTGATTTTACATAAAGGAAAAAAAACATCTTTAATATCCACCTAAGCTGCCACCAACTCAGGCAGTTGGGATGTTGGTTTAAAGTCTCATCCAAAAGGACAGCATCTCAGGAGAGTAGTACCCCGTAATGCTGTATTGCGGCTTATTGGTGCTTCAGTCCAAACAGTTCTCTAATGCTAGACATTAGTTTCAGTGCTGTCATATACTTGACAACAGTAATCACAACTTTGTAGTATGTTCAAAGGTAGTGACGGACTGGCCCATTTTGTAGAAAATTGTGTAATATTTTGCCAAAGATGCTGAAATAAAGGGCATATTTTATAGTCAGGATTAATATTAACATCATAAATGCCTATAAGCACTTGGACCTAGCTTCAGGTTCTTTTTAAAATTCCTGCTGAAAATATGTTTACTACTCCTGTGGTTCACTAACATGGAAAAAAGAACTACAGTCCTAAACTGTATGGTTAATACCAGATATTAACAGTAGAAAATGCAGTTAATGTGGTAGGGTATGATATTGGTTGCAGGATAATGTGCATGCCCAGTATGTACAGTAATAAATGAAATAAAATGGCTATATAGTACACCCCTTCCCATAAAGCAGGCCATTCTGTTGCAGGTGTTGACAGTTGTGTATCTGTTCCATAAGAAAGAATGAGAATGGTGTAAAATCACAAGGTACAGCTGAATGCTTCTTCACCCCCCCTGATTTTAGGGACATCCCTGATTTTGACTCTAATTTTAGCTGTGTCCCTCTTAATCCCTCCCAAAACTGGTGACTTTTGATGAAAAGATTGTGAATTACACTTCACAACTGTAATTTTTGTCATTACTTGTTGACTTCCTTTACTTCAGAAAATGTATATTAATTTGCATGCTCTTATTCTGTCAGTGTTTCAGGTTAATAGTACTGATAGTTTAAAAGTGTCCTTAATTGCCTCTGATTATTTCTGGATTTGTCCCTGATTCCTTGAGATAAGTCAGTGTCCAAAGGCTGTGTTGTAGATGAATCCATACGCCTTTATAAAGTGAAACAACGAACATAGAAAAAGCAAGATATAAAGTAAAATCACAGTCCACATAATGGAATGCAAACAAAGGCAGACGAAGACTGGATAACGCAAATAAAAACGGTTTATTACAAACATACCCTCTTTTCAAGAAGGTTCAAAAAATGTTCTCCTCATTATGTTGTACACTAATACTCTGCAAAGGTGTTAACCTCATTAGAAAATCCCAAAAGTGGGTTGGAGTGAGCGTTTAAAATATCACTCAATTTTTGACTCATTGTCCAAAGACTGTGTTGTAGATGAATCCAAACGCCTTTATATCTTGAAACAACAAACACATTAATGAGGTAACAGCTTTGCAGAGTATTAGTGTACAACATAATGAGGAGGAGAACACTTTTGTTCAACAACTGAATCTTCTTGAAAAGAGGGCATGTTTGTAATAAACCGTTTTTATTTGCGTTATCCAGTCTTCTGCTTAGGTTCATTGGTGCAAGTTTTGATGGTTCGTCTTGTGGAATTGTAACTTAACAAACCATCAGTACAATGAAACTATTTAGATCTAATATATAGATAATATATATCATTTGTGAATCTTGTAGTCATAACTCTAGACTTGTAAATCAAAAGTTGTTGGACAGAACTGGTATGCCATTAGTTAGAAAATTTTTTCCAACCATTTGATCCGGTGATGGCCTTAACAAGAATTATGAAAAAGGAAAGAAAAAAACAGTCCATCTTATTTTTAAGGAAGAAGTGGTATACAATGCTTAATGCTGAAAGATGACACAATAACAGTTCACAATAAACTGAGAAGACAGATACTTGCAAGGATGCATAAATAATATATATGCAGAATGACTTCTCCGCCTCAAGATTAAAAGACAGACATTGTGTGTGTGTGTATGATGTCAAACTGTAAATTAAATAAATAAATAAACAGAACATAGCATACTTTGACCTGTTGCAGTAAGACATATAGAATACCTCCTTACTCTCCCCCAAAAGACAGTCACATGTATAACCATCGATATTTGTGAGGAAAATAAAAACTAATGATCACAGTAATGTCTCCAACTTCTTACTCATAAACAGTACACTACTTTTGTACAAGCTGTAGTGAACATCTTTGCACAGCTCTGAAATTTGTGAGGAGAATTAAAGGAACAATGACCATACTATCCCCAGCATAACACAACCTATAGTGACCTGTGCGCACCTCTGAGGTTTGGGAAGAAAACTAAAGAAATATTGACATTGTCCCCAACACCCCCCCCCCCACACACACACACACACACACACATACACACACACTCACACAAAAGCTACAGTGATCTTCTGTGCAAACGTCTAATCAGGATCAGTTTTAGACTAGGGGGAGTTCAGGGCAATGGCTACTACTAAGCTTGCGTCAGAATCTACTTACACAGCCTTGAGATGTAGGACCCACCAGAATACCTGTCAAGGCAAGATAAATAAGTAAATGTGTGTGTGTGTGTGTGTGTGTGTGTGTGTGTGTGTGTGTGTGTGTGTGTGTGTGTGTGTGTGTGTGTCTGTGTGTCTGTGTGCGCGTGTGCATGTATAAATATGTATATAGTTTGCTTCTGCCTGTAGTTGTCCTTTAAATTAAATAGATGAGAATCACAACTCGTTACATTTTCCCTTTGGAAAAAAAATTCTTAGCAAACTAATTTAAAAAAGGAATATGAATTAGTTCATCAATAATGAAATACACTAAAATGCTCCATTGTAACAATAAAACAAAAGTAGTCAGTAGTCACCTTATTGTATCTGTGATGCCCCTGCACTGGCCCAGTAATCATGGAGCCTAAATCCTCACCACTAGCACCAGTGAGGGACGTCTACATTGGGAGGATGACAAGTACACATGCAGTAAAGTACGATTTCCCTTAAGAGCACACAGAGATCACAGTCAGTCTGGGCTGGTTTCTCCCTCTCTCTTTCCAGATCTCCAATAAGATCTCCCCACTGGCACAGCTATAGGGTTAAGATCTCAGTTGAGCAGTCAAGCCAAAACCTCCAGCACCCTCTCTGTCCAACCAGTGCTTCGTGTCCCTGACCAAGTAGCTGACACAAACACTTTGAGATTTGATGTATGCACAAACACACACACACACACACACACACACACACACACACACTCTCTCTCTCCTTGGAAAGGCTTGCACAGATTTACTAGCTATGCCACCTTCTACCCAGACTAAAAGGTAGTTATCACTGCCACCAACCAGCTCTTTATCAACTATTATAAGGCCCTTACAAAGGGTGACCAATTCTACTGTGTAATGTTACTATTATCCAAATGGTAAGTGTGACCAAGACTTTCAAGGCTATTGGAGTGGCCTATACAGTGTCACCCGGTACATATGCAAGTACCCTAAGAGCTTAAATATCTCTAAACAAACAAGCCACAATTAAAATGTTTAAATATATTTAATAATAAATAATAAAAGAACAGAACAATACTCAATAACTCAATACAGTGATTACAGAGTTCAGAATCACAAAACGATGTTTTAAAACAACATTGCAGGACAGTCTCAAATACAGAAAACATCTAAACTAATATTTACTATATTCCTATCTATATCTAAGATATACTCTGCCCTAAATAACTTACTTACTGAGCAAGGCAAATGCAGATGAGAAGTGCTGAATGGATGTTTCTAGATCCAAGACAAGATACAAAATGCACAGATTCACTCTCTGAGATGATTCTTAAAGTAATAATACACATTACTGCTGGGTTAGCTGGGATGACATCACTCTTTGTCACCTGCCTTCAGTTCCCAGGCTAACAGAAACTTAGAATTTAGCACCTCTCTGTCAGAGGTACGCCTCTCTCAGAAGTTTGCCAAAAACTGGAAGTCGTAAAACAGTTAAACACTTTTACATTTGAAATCTAGTAATTATTTTTGTTTCAAGACAATAAGAAAACCTCCAACTCTAGACATTGTGTCTGCTCTAAGCTGAAACAGAGATAACAGAATCATAAAGCAATTTCCACTTATTTTCTTGAGGTTTTGCAAGTTAACTCTGTATGTTCCAGCTTCTACCATTAAAACACACATCTGCACAGGCATATAGTCTATACACATTTATGCTCTTTTCCAGCAGTATACACTGTGGTTACATTCTTGAAGCTCAGTACATAACATACAGTTCAACACACATTTCTGCACCAGTAGTTTAATATCCACATAACATATAGTTCTCTTACATTTGTAAGACAAGCCTATGGATCATATTAATATTCACAAATGACAAATGATTATTTACAAAATTCCAGATAGCTGGACTGGCAGTGTCACATTTCTGTACAAATCATATTAATATTTTTAAGTGACATATAATTCTTTACAAAATTCCAGCTAGCTGGGCTGGCAGCATTTCGATTTGTCACAGTGTGTATGACACAAAGGTTGCCTAATATAATCACACTTGACTGTTGTACATTACTATAAACATGAAAATGTGAAACCCTTCTATTCAGACAAGGTTATTTAGTAATTGATATGAGAATATACACAGTACAGCAGCTTCTGCTGGTCAGTTTACTGCTAGGTTATCAACACTCCCAAAGACTTTCTGCAAATGCATATTACTTTGTCATTTCTTAAACTATCACCCCACATTTGTATTTGCTGTGTCAGGACTCTGCCTCATGAACAACAACATACTGTCCCATCACTTGGTTTTCTGCAGCTAATACAACATCACTATTTGGGGTCAGAGTTTATAATGGTGCTGGTGTAAGTTATAAGTCAGCCCCTAAAATGAATATGTTGAGTACTTAGAACAAAAACATTTACAGTTGCCAAGTTTCATTTCCAAATATAGTTTTGTAGCTTTGACATTAGATTACTATCCATTATACAGATATTCTCAGAATAATTTTTTGCTTTTAAATTTAGACTAGGACTGGAAAGCTGGAGATAGACAGTATACAGCAACCACAGTACACTTGCTAAGAGTATCTAAGTAATGCATGCGTTGCATTAGTGCTTTAACTCTAGTGCTTATTATGGAGAAAGCAACCACTGAATTACTGGTTGGTTGATACAGAGAAATTATGTCTATTATGCTAATGACCCAAGACCAACTAGTCATCCAGACTTAAAGGTGGCAAATGTGAAGAAAAGGATGAAACTGTAAAGGGGTTACTGGAAGTGGCTTTCAGGTCATTTATTTATATTTTCCCCTTTTTCTTCCTACACCAGTTTTGATGTTAACATTCCCAAACCATGTTCTTCTATAATCGTGAATCTTGAACCATATACATGCAGTGCCGATATATCAGGCAGGTTCTATGTTTTAAGACACAACCTCCAGTCCATCTGTGTGTGAGTTGTGAAGTACATGTAGGAGGGTGAATAACAGTACTTCTGTTCTGCATTGTAGATTGGTGCCACAGTACCTTATGCCCATATTCTTTCCCAGATGAATGGCTTTTTGACACAGTTTGCTCCCCTCAGTGGCCAACTCTATGATATTGTGGCCAGTAGTCAGACACAGGTTATTTTGTATGCCAGTAAGTGACTAAATATATAGTTATATTCTGATTCTTTGTTAGGTCTAGTTACCGCAGATTCATGATTAAAGTCCTTATTCTAGTTATATATATTCTCTGCACCTGTAAGCACTGTAAAGATATGTTGTAATGGTCCAACTATGTAGTTTTCAGCTGTTTGACAGGGGAGTGTTCAAAGTATTTTTGTTTTTTTTTTGTAAAGGACTTGTTGGCCAAGATGCTTTATTGTATAACATGCCACAAAATAAAACCTAATTTAACTTCCTTTTTGGGTATACCTTTCTCCCCATGTTTGCTGGCCATCAAGCCTCCCCCAGCTCTGGAGGGGCTGTATTTAGGGAGCCTTATAGGTTACCTATACCCTTGCTGGTATCCTGGCAGTGTGTTCATTAGCCCTTCCCCTTGGATGGAGGACCACTATACCAGCTCATACATGCATATTTCTGAGCACCTGCTGAATTCATGCTTGGTGATACTTGCACATATTCCAGGACCACCCTCAAGTGTTGCTGTTCCTCCATTGATGAACTGCAGCATAAAATGTCTGTATTTTACCCCCTTTTCCTAAAGCACGACTCCCCATGCTAGATTCAGTAGATCACCACTCCACTACTGGAGCATGAATTGCCTGGGTTGCAATCAAGTCTTTAGATCTCTGGGTCAATGAAGCTTGGCAACTTCCTTTCACTTTACACAATTAGTAATGTTTATCTTTGCAGTGCATTGTTGAATGTAATGTTTTTGCCCAAAGCAGCTCTTCTGAGACACTTTACAATCAAATTTGCTGTGAAGCAGTAATTCTTAACCAATTAAGATAAAAAAATGGACTGGAAAGTGGTGATACCCATTTAAAGAATGTTAGAAGGTATACTAGTATTGTTCTCAATGTTTGGTTTAGTCAGACCATTGGCTTATTCTGTTGATACACTGTGCGTATATATTCCCTGCAGCTCCTTCAAAATACAGTGTTTCCATTGATGGAGATGTTGTTCCAGTATGATATTTCATCATTTTTTCAAGGTATCACTTGCTTTCCATTTTGCTGCTACTAACTCCTCTATGTACATGTCAAAATTCAACTGCACTGCGCTAAGCAACACAGTTTTGTTTGATTGCATGAGCTTTATAGATACATTTTCTTAAAAAAAACAATGTGAGCATACCTCTCAACCTCTTAGCTCAAGAAATCTAGACAAAGCTTAAAATAATGGGGAGATAAAGGTCCAAAACAGGGACATAATTTAAATATTGCTCATTTAAACTTAAAAAGGTTTATAGTATAAAGGATTTGTGTTGGCATGCATTTTTTGAAGGATATGAAGTCTGAAAGTCAAATGTATGCCATTATTTAGTGACTTCAGTCCTCTGTGATTTGCCAGAAAACCACAATTTTTTTGAGGAGCAGACCAAAATATGAAGCAAAAATCTGGACAGTTTAGAGGTTTGAATGTGAGTACTGTGGTGACTTCACTGTGATGCTCAGCATGTCCAGACTTAGTCATCCACTGTATCTATACAACAAATATTGTCCAGAGCCCAATATAACAAATAAGAAAGTATTTCTTGGAATCTCTAGCTCCTCGGCAACACTGCCTTCAATGGAGGATAAAAATCACGCAACAATACAAAACCTTAAATCGCCTTCCTAATTAGTCTCATTAAATAATTAAAATATTTCTAATTAAATCAAATTAAATTAAAACTTTCCATTTACATTCCACATTAATGCCAGTAGGAGTCAGGTTACCATATTTCAAAATAAATAGTCTCCTTATATAAAAGTTTTTTCTTAATACTTATTCCATATTCATTTAAAACAACATGTTCTAAAATTGTTCCCTGAAGTCCCTCTGGATTGCCATTATGATATTGTTTAAAATGCAAAGGGACCCCCCCCCCCTGGACACCCTATAGTATCTGCATGTAATTACTTTCTTAATAAAATTGGAATTTTTTTACATAATTTTCTTTTACCTTTAGTTAGGAAACAGCCTTCTTATATAAGAGACATTTTTAATTTTTTGAATAAAATACTTGATTTGGAATGACTGGACAATATGTATTGCTTAACAACTGATGTTAAAAGTATCTGTACTAGTATTCAACATCAACTTGGAATGGATACATTAGAAGTTGCTATGGGCAATAACCCATTTGCATATTATGTAATTGTTAGAAAAATATGTAATAGTAATAGTGCATTTGAGATTTAAAAAGGTTAATACATTTATTCTGTTCACACTGCATGAATCTGCACAGCTGTTAGAAACTTAACAAGAAGCATTCTATTTCTGCTATTGTCATGAAAATAATAATAAGTATTTCATTTCTGCTAATGTCATGAAAACAAGAAGCATTCTATTTCTGATAATGTCATGAAACTTAACAAAGGGATATTCATTTCTGCTTATGCCATGAGAAAACATGCAGCTGCTAGAAGCTATTGATAGAGAAAACAATAGATGCTTGGAAGTTTAAACCGTAGTCAGCATTACTTGTACTAAAGCTAGAAATGTACCTTGAATCTAGGTAAAATGTAACACATGTATTAGAACAGTACAATAGAAGAATTGAAAAGTTGAAATGGACTGACATAAACCCAAGGCCAGGTTGTTTTTCTCAAAATGTTTTGCAGAGCAGCAAATAATTTAACTTGGTCAGCAATAAGTCTAGCAACATTTTCTGTACAACATACAGAAAGCTGTGTCTAACTACGTCAGCAATAAAATGGTAACATTTTCTGTGTGACAGGAAGAGAACTGTATAAGTATAACATACTATTCATTTAATGATTCAGACAAATCCTGTGCCTACATGCTTTGTCTCCTTGCTGCAAGTAATAAAGGGTGCCTTGCTTGAACCTAACGTGAATTGGTCTTTGAAGTTTTTTCCTTTGACAGATTGGTCCTTCGGACCGGAACCCTCTCTTCACCTCAGATCAGACAGGCCAGGTGGTTGAAACCATATGGGGAAGAAACCAAATAGGTTCTTCTTATCTGAAAAGCCCTCCGACTGAATTGTCGTTCAAAAGAGGCCAGCCACTTTCTGATTTGCGACTGAAGGACGGGTCTCTGCGAACTGTTGATCAATCACGTGGGCTCAGGTAAGGTGAATCTACTTTTTTCTGTTTTAGATCAGGGACTAGATATGTATTGTTTTTGTTAAACTGTATTTTTCTTACAAGTCCGGGACAAAAAAGATTACTGTCTTGTCATAGATCAGGAGAAATAGAATAAGTAGGCAGTCATTCTGAAGAGACTATAAAAAAATCCATGGTACCACGTTAAAAAAAATTAAGAAAAGTTACGTAACGATAAAAGGGTAAAACAAAATGGGTAATAATTGCACAAAAAGACCCCAAAATCCACCGTTAACAGAAAACGCAAAATACATGCAGTCGCAGCACGCCGACAATATTAAATATTATTCAAAATGGGTTAATAAGTACAAATTCGACGGAAAATTAGAAAAATCCTCGCTTATCAAACTTGTTAAATAGCTCAAAACCGATTCCAAAGGTCGGGTAAAAAAGCAACGTAAATTAGGAATTCCTCAGGCACACAGGTGGATTGAGGAAGTAAACCGTAGGGAACAAAAGAACAAGAATTCAAAAGCAATGTTTTTAGATAAGGAGGACAATAACTTAGTAATAGCATCAGCACCTCCGCCTCCCTTACCAGAATATGAAGCAAGTGAACAGGTTAATCCACCCCCACGATATCCTGTGGTCACTGAAAATAGAGACATTATGAAAATAAAATCATTTAAAATTAGAGATCCCATCGGGACCAGGTCCCGAACAAAGGCAGGCAACTCAGATGAAGGCAAATGGTTAAAAATTCACGATCTATAAGTGAAGAAGAAGAAATATGTCCATTTATAGAAGTACCCAACCTTCAGGCAGGTCAAGACAATCAGGAACCAACTATTTTAGTATATAGACCTTGGACTCCAGAAGATATCCGGAAAGCCACTGAGGGAATTCCCCATCCAAAGGTTAGTTTTAGAAAATTCTCTGAAGATTTGCAAGGAATGAGGCTGAGTTATAACTTAAACGGAGAAGAGGTAGAAAAGGTAGTTAGACAAATTGTAGGGCCAGATTGGTATATGATTAGTGGGAACTGGAATCCCCGTGACGCTGCACAAAGACCCCTCCCACATAGCAGTGCAGAATTGGACACCAAAGTAAAAGGTCTTACAGATTGCATCTCTGAAAAATGGAAACCTAAGGCAGACTGGACTTGCATTAATCATTGCATCCAACAAGAAGGTGAAACTATTGACCCGTATTATGCCAGACTATTAGAGTGTTTTAATAACCACTGTGGAATGCAGGTTCATGAAGATCAAACACAAGATTCCCCATATGAGCAGCAGTTAAAGAATGCATTTTTAAAGGGCAGTATTGCACCTATAAGCAGTTTTATTACAAAACATGGTAGATCATCGTATAAGCAGGTTACAATCATTACTTGAATATGCTAGGCATGCCGAAAGGCATTTTAATAACAAAAAGAAAAACAAAGCTCAAGTATTTTCTGTAGAAGATGGAGCAGAAGTTTACATAGTACAGTCCGGGAAAAAGGGCAAGAAAAATGCACAGGGAAACAAACAATCTGATCAACAATCAGAGGACTTTGAAGGGTGAAAGAAAAGGGGAGAATGTTTTAAATGCGGTAAAAAGGGACACTTGGCAAAGGATTGCAAGAAAAACAAGAAGGCAACAATGGAAGACAAGGAGGGTGAGGACTGACTATATGGTAGTCAGGAATCACTAGAAGGGGCTAGCGAAGAAGGGACAAATGAGAATGTGATAGAGGGAGTAGAGGAAGTGCAGGAAGTTAGTGACAATGAAGAAGATGAAATATTAGGCCTAGCTTTATTGAGCTTGTAGACCTATTTAGCAGACACAAAACCAGAAGTTACACTTTTGGTAGAAGGGAGGGAAGTCAAATTCTTGTGTGACTCAGGGGCATCACGAACCCTGATACATCCCTCCAAACTGCCAGAAAACACAGAGACACCTGATTACATACTGGTCAAAGCAGCTAATGGACAGCTGTATCGGGAGCCTCTCTCCCGTGACATTGCAATAACTGATCCAGTTTCAGGATTGACACAAAAAAGCAAAATTGTTGTTTCTGCAAAATGCCCAGTAAACCTCTTGGGCAGAGAACTCATGCAGCTATTTGGTATAGCAGTAGTCCCAACCATGCAGGGTATGGAAGCACAGCGACAAACTGATACCTTTGCAGTGCAATCGGTGGGTGAAATGTTTTATTGGTACAGCCAGGACTTGGTTACGACTGGTCCAGGGACTGTAACTGAAGAGTTAATGAATGTAGCCATCAGCAAGTTCCCCTCCCTTGACATTGATGAGCAACACCTGTTGCACTGTACCCTGTATTATTGCAATACACCAGGATCTGATAAGGAATATGAGAAAGAATTATTTAAGAATCATGCAAATAGATTGATATTGCGTAACCTGTACTGGGACACAGAAGGGAACAGTGTAGCCAGCTGTTCATTGCCCCAAGAGTTCTTTGCACTTTATAAATCTAATCGATTACCACATGTTAGCTTAACCAAAAACAGAAACATAGAATGGGCAGACTTGGGAGAAAAAGTCACGAGATGGGAGAAACAGACAGAACTAGAACTGTCAGAACAGGGAATACAAATACAGAAGTTAAATTGGATAACTCAGACCAACCCAGCTGTGCACTTAAAGTTTGGTGAGTTCAGCTGATTGACACTCCTGCTGAAGGAGGAAGAAAATGCCTTACGAAATATACCAGAGACTCTCTGGTCAACAGGAAAATCAGATGTAAGACTTATTTGTACAGCGGGACCAGTTACTATCACGCCAAAGTCAGCATTCAGACCACAAAAAAAGGCAGTATCCCTTAAGAAAAGATGCAGAGGCAAGGATAAAGCCTATTATACCAGCTTTACTTAAAGGAGGGATACTAGTAGAATCTCCCGATTCACCATGTAACACACCCTTATTTCCAGTCAAAAAAGCAAATGGAGAATGGCGTATGGTCCAAGATTTACAAGCTGTAAATGATGCAATAATACCGAGGGCACCTATGGTGCCAGACCCACACACCCTGTTGAATGATTTAAAACCTCAACAGAAGTATTTTTCTGTGGTAGACATCAGCAATGCGTTCTTTTCGATACCGATACACCCTGATAGCCAGTATTGGTTTGCATTCACATTTCAGGGGAAAAGGTGTATATATATATATATATATATATATATATATATCGACTACCTCAGGGGTATTGTGAAAGTCCAACGATATTCTCACAAGAAATGGCAAGCAACCTGGTGGGATTCACCCCACCAAGAGGCAGTCATATTTTACTTTATGTTGATGACATCTTGCTGGCAGCCCCCACCCAGCAGGATTGTAGAGAAGATACCATAGCACTTCTACGATTTTTAGCCACTGAAGGACATAAGGTAAATAAGAGTAAACTGCAGCTTTGGAAAAAACAAGTCAAATACCTGGGATATGTAATATCCAAGGAAGGCAGAACATTAAATGAGGACAGGAAGATAGCAATTTTGCAAGCACCAAAACCCACTACCAAGAAGGAAATTATGTCCTTCCTGGGTACAACTAATTTTTGCCGGAGCTGAATTCCAAACTATGCTTTGGAATCTGCACCTCTGACTGACCTTATATATAAAAAGCCTATAGCAGCGCAGGATTTGTTACAATGGAAACCAGAAGCAGAATCTGCTTTCTGCAAACTGAAGCAGTTAATATCGTCCTCATTAGTTCTGGGATTGCCAAACAATCATAAACGTTTTTTCCAAACTGTAGATTGTAAGCAGGGTTACATGACATCAGTACTAACACAGCAGCATGGGGATAAGCAATGCCCCATTGCTTACTATTCATCACAACTAGACCCAGTGGCACGATCCTTACCCCACTGTGTACAAGCAGTAGTTGCAGCTGCAATGGCAGTACAGGCTTCAGCCTCAGTAGTCTTATTAGACTCTCTCACTTTGAGAGTACCTCATGCAGTCAAGATTATTTTACTACAAGAAAAGGTAGCATATCTTTCCCCTGCTAGGCATCTTTCCTGTATGACTATATTGTTGAGCCAACCTCACATGACAGTTGAGCGATGCACAACTTTGAACCCTTCTATTCTGCTCCAGACCCCTGCAGATGGCACACCGTACCGCTGCCTGCAGGTGATTGAGCAAAAGACACTACCTAGAAAGATCTCACGGATGTCCCCTTAGATGATGCTGAGGTGACATACTACGTGGATGGCTTGTGCAAAAGGGGTCCTGCAGGACAGAACCTAGTAGGATATGCAGTAGTTTCTGATACTGAGATTATAGAAGCAAAACCTTTACCACACAACTTATCTGCACAGGCAGCAGAATTGATTGCCCTGACATGGGCGTGTACCTTAGCAAAGGGTAAATGTGTAAACATTTTTACTGACAGCTAGTACGCTTTTTCTACTGTACATGTTTTTGCGCAACAGTGGAAAAACCAGGGAATGATGACATCTACTGGCAAACCTATCAATCATGCACAGTTTATTTTAGATCTTTTAGAATCTATTCAGTTACCTCAGAAAGTAGCCATTTGTAAATGCACAGCTCACACTAAGCAGCAAGATAGGATTTCAAAAGGTAATGCGAGAGCTGATACAGCTGCAAAACAAGCCACTACAGAAGTATTTCTTTTAAATGAGGAACTACAACCCTCTGAGATTTTAGACTTAGAAATGTTAAAAACAATGCAGACACTCACTACGCAAGCTGAAAAACAATGGTGGATAAAATGAGGAGCAATTCTCAAAAAGGGGCTGTACATCTCTAGAGAAGGGAAACCGATACTACCATCTAATTTGTTTAGATATGCAGCTTTGTTGAGCCATGGGCAGTGCCATGTCTCAACAGGGGGGATGGTACAGCTGGTGAACCAGGTGTTCACAACGTACGGATTTACAAACTACTCTAAAAAAATTTGTTTGACGTGTCAGATTTGTAACAAACATCATGCTCAGGGGGCGATAAAGCCCAAGCAAGGGAGTTTCCCTATACCACCATTTCCGTTTCACACTATCTGTAGGGATTTCATAGAATTAAACAAATGTGAAAATAAGAAGTATTGTCTTGTCATTGTAGATATGTTTTCCAGGTGGGTGGAAGCCTTTCCAACCAAAATTCCAGATGCAGCTACGGTGACAAAAGTACTTGTCAAGGAAATCATTCTAGATTTGGCATTCCAGAAAGGATCTACAGTGACAATGGTACACACTTTGTAAATCAAACCATACAGCAGTTAAGTAAGAATTTTGATATTCCTTTAAAAAATCATTGTGCATACCATCCACAATCTGCAGGGCTAGTTGAAAGGCATAATGGTATATTAAAAAACAAATTGAGAAAATTGATAGCTGAGACAGGGAAAAACTGGTTATACTGTTTACCCCTGGCACTGTTGAGCATGAGAACTGTCCCTACAGCAAAAGGATTGACTCCTTTTGAAAAGTTATTTGGAAGGGCTTATTATACACCCCAGTGGAAACTTCTCATGTCATCAGACCAGGAAGCTGATTTTACACTAGCTGAATATATGAGGAAATTAATGAATTCTAAACATCTGTTGCAGTCAAATTCTGTTTCAGATAGAAAACAAACCGAGACATCAGAAGTGGCAGTGATGCCCAGAGAGTGGGTGTGGATAAAAGTTATAAAGAAGAAGAATTGGTCGTCTCCAAGGTGGGAAGGTCCCTACGAGGTGCTTCTTTCGACACCCACTGCAGTCAGGATAGCAGAGCGAGCTTCGTGGATCCACCTCATGCACTGCAAACTAGTTAAGAACTTTGAACTGGACAAAAATCTTACCTCTCCATCGGGGCCCTCAGCACAAAGTCTGGCTACAAAGGGGGGGTCAGATCAATAGGACTGATCCGTCTCAACTCCAGTGAAGAAACCATCGCTGCTGAAGGTCCTATTTGGGAAGAGAGTAAGAACACGTGTCTGAAATAAAGATAACAGAATCCAGTAAGATCCAAATGCACCTATTCGGAAGAGTCGGAGAAAACAGAAATGCAGAACAACTGTTTCCTCAGAAGTATTGCATAACCATCCTGTTGACTATACTAGTGACAATAATCTTTTTGTTGTGGCCATTACTTTTCTCAGCCACACAAACTGGACTAAACAAACATGCAGAGTTGTACGCAGAGTGGCACCCAAACTTCAACACTTACCAGGCAATCAAATATGTGTATGCTGTGGATTTGCACAGCTTTGCCATCAGCATACGGGGGGGGGTTATTGCTAACTTCAGTCCCCCTAGGAGCCAACAAGACCTGGGAAAACTTAGTCTATGATGCATCAGATGTCATATCACAAGATAAAGTAGCATTGCACTTGTCTGTTCGACAGAAGGGGACTGTGTGTTTTTGCAAAAATGATACAGTTCAGGTGGGTTGGAGCAATTGCAATGTGACTGTTCCCTATAGATGCTACAATAAAACTGATAACACAGGATCCTATTGCAACATGAGCTATGATTCATTTGTTGAACTGATGCATAGGACAACTGATGAAGTAAAACATAATACTGACCTTTATAGACAACTGTCTATGATAGACAAAAAAATGTTTCATCCAGAGCCAGGACATAGTAAAGTTACTACCAAAGTAGAAGACTGTTATTTTGTATGTGGTAGGAAAGCATACAAGTGGTTACCTGAGAATTGGTCCGGCAGTTGTTATTTGGGGTACCTGGTTCCGGCCATACGACACACAGCAGTTTTACCTCAAGGGAAAATTCGGAATGTTCGGCAAGAAATCAAGAAGCCTGTCAATCCAGTGGGGCAAATCAATACGGGCTGGAAAAACTATCATGCTGTGGGCTTAGGGAAAAATGGACGGTCACATATGGACTTGGGTGATACCATCATGTCGTGGGCAGGTGTACTGCCAGCATATGGAGCAACAAAATCAATCTGGGAACTGAGAAAATTGGCTAAACTTCTTGAAATAATGAGCAATGCAACCTTTTCCGCCCTAGAATTGGTGACTGATGAACTGACTGCCATGAGAACTGTAGTGCTTCAAAACCGCATGGCTCTTGACTTCACCCTAGCGGCGAGAGGAGGTATGTGCGCTTTAATCCAGGAGGAGTGCTGTTCATATATTCCTGACCACAAACACGAGATAGACAATCATCTTGAGGTAATTCAGCAGGTGTCAGCCATGACCAAACCAGGACCAAATCCATTGACGGACTTTTTCCAGAGATTGTTTGGGGGTGGGGCAGTATCCTGATGAACATCCTGATTGCCATCTGTGTAGGAATGATCCTACTGGTGGTATGTGTGTGCTGCTGCATCCCCTGCATGAAAAGACTGATTAAAGACTTTATAGACATGTCAGTTTCAGAAACCTTATACCAAGGTGCTGAACTTGAAGAATTGCTGAAAAACTGAAAATGCTTTCATAAGTTTAAACTGAATGACTCTCTTAACTGCAAATCCTGAGTAGGAAGAGGTTAGAGGAAGAAAAACTGTTTATGCTTATCTTGAAAGTAGAATAAAAGTATTAAAAGGGGTGAAATGTTAGAAAAATATGTAATAGTAATAGTGCATTCGAGATTTAAAAGGGTTAATGCATTTATTCTGATCACACTGCATGAATCTGCACAGCTGTTAGAAACTTAACAAGAAGCATTATATTTCTGCTAATGTCATGAAAATAATAGGTATTTCATTTCTGCTAATGTCATGAAAACAAGAAGCATTCTATTTCTGATAATGTCATGAAACTTAACAAAGGGATATTCATTTCTGCTTATGCCATGAGAAAACATGCAGCTGCTAGAAGCTATTGATAGAGAAAACAATAGATGCTTAAAAGTTTAAACCGTAGTCAGCATTACTTGTACTAAAGTTAGAAATGTACCTTGAATCTAGGTAAAATGTAACACATGTATTAGAACAGTACAATAGAAGAATTGAAAAGTTGAAATGGACTGACATGAACCCAAGGCCAGGTTGTTTTTCTCAAAAATAATTTAACTTGGTCAGCAATAAGTCTAGCAACATTTTCTGTAGAACATACAGAAAGCTGTGTCTAACTATGTCAGCAACAGAATGGTAACATTTTCTGTGTGACAGGAAGAGAACTGTATAAGTATAACATACTAATCATTAATGATTCAGACAAATTCTGTGCCTACATGCTTTGTCTCCTTGCTGCAAGTAATAAAGGGTGCCTTGCTTGAACCTAACGTGAATTGGTCTTTGAAGTTTTTTCCTTTGACAGTAATTGAATTAATTGATTTCAGTTTGAGGAATAATTATTTTGAGTTTAATGGGGAATTATACCATCAGTTGCAAGGAATGGTGATGGGGGCTCCTTTTGCCCCTATGTACACCAATATTATGATGGGACTGCTTGAAGTTGATTATTTATGTCATCATAATTTTATTAGGAATTACGTTATGAAATATTACACATACATAGATGATTTGATTTTTGTGTGTAAGTGGGGGCCAAGAGAAGGTCAAACACTTCTTAAATAATCTTCAGTGGAATAGGTTTGGCTTACAGTTTGATGGTGTTCAGTATGGAAGGAAAGTGAAGTTTTTAGATGTACGTTTAGAAGGAGGATTTGATAAGGTAATAACTAAGGTATGTAGGAAGTTTGAAGATGGTACTTAATTTTTAGATGCCCGTAGTTGGCATCCTCCCCACCTACTGAAGGCTTTGCCTTATGGTGAGTTGTTACGGGTAAAAAAATTTAATAGTACTGAAGAAGAGTGGGAGTTGTACAAAACAGCTAAGATGTTTATGGAGAGAGGTTATAGTAAGGCTGTAGAGATTGATTCATTACAAAAAGTTAAACAAATTACTAAATCAAGTTTACAGGGGCATAGTAGCAATAAGATAATGTACACTGGAAGGTTTGAAACTAATCTACAAAAAATGTATGTAGTCACTACGTATTTTTTGTTATCTGAAGAAGTGAGGAAAATTATAAAACATTATTGGGACTTCCTATTTAAATTTAAAGAATTTGCTAATAAGTTTTGTAAGATTGCTATAGTTTCTTTTCATAGAGGACGAAGTATTAAATATATGATTGTGCATAGTAAGTTTTCATTTCCTAGTTATAGAATGCATAAGGTCCTCTAATATATTGGGAAAGTTTCCATGTGGTAAATGTATCACTTGTACATTTGTGGTTAAGACTTTTGATAAAATTAATGGAATGTATTTTAATGTTAATGGAGTGTTTTGTTATGATACAGATGCTATTGTATATGATTTAAAGTGTCCTTGTAATATGCTTTATATTGATGGAAGCAAGAGGGCTTTCAAGTTAAGATTACAGGAACATGTAAGTGATATCAAGAATGGTAAACATGAGAGCCCCCTTGCTTTGCATTTTAAACAATATAATAATGGTATTCCAGAGGGACTTCAGGGCACAATTTTAGAACATGTTGTTTTAAATGAATATGGAATAGGAATTAAGAAAAAACTTTTATATAAGGAGACTTTATTTATTTTGAAGTATGGTACCCTGACCCCTACTGGCATTAATGTGGAATGTAATTGGAATGTTTTAATTTAATTTAATTAGTAATATTTTAATTATTTAATAAGACTAATTAGGAAGGCTGTTTAAGGTTTTGTATTGTGTGATTTTTATACTCCATTGAAGGCAGTGTTGCCGTGACACTAGAGATTCCAATAAATACTTTATTTGTTATATTGGGCTCTGGACAATATTTGTTGTGTGTGTGTGTATGTGTGTATATATATATAAAACACCAACTGTAGCTCCAGCACTCTAAATAAAATACAAAATGCTAAGTCAGCTTATTGAAGCAAGTTTATTGCAGCACAGTCTGCAGAAACACAGACCGGTGACCGGTTTCGCCCTGAGGCGTCATCAGTCTGTGACTGTATTATCAGTGGACCCAGTATTTATACATCATTTCAAAATAAATAAAACCACATATTTAAAGATACAAACACCCAACTTTAAATATCAAAAAAATGAAACGTTTCCCATACTCCATATTAAACACCATGAAATATATTTCTAGCCTACATCATGATCTTGAATGCCTAGTATTGATATAAATTATAGCACTAAGACTAAACTAGAAGAACCCATATATGTTAATCTATAGCTTAACCTATGGATTACCATTGATCATTCAAGCCTGGCTTAAAAAGAGCTCCGAGATTAACTATCCAACGTCGTTCTTTCTGTGTTAATATTTTATGCGTGACCAAATCATTGACAACCCTGTATTTGAACCATATCAATTCCAACAAACACAAAGTGAGCTGTGGTATGAACTAGCTTATGTTTATATAAAGCATTGCTGGCACGTTGGCACTTGATGTAACTTATATGGAGGGCTATGCGTTGTTTCAAAGCACATGAAGTTTGGCCTACATAACATGCCCCACATTGGCATATGGCCATATACTCCACCCAAGTGCTGGTACATTTAATCAAATGTTTGATATCATAAACCCTCCTGGTGTTAACTGATGTAAAAGATTTAATCTTAGACATCAAATTGCAGTATTTACAAAAGCCACAATATGTATTGCCCAGTATGCTATTTGAAAAATATGTAATTGGACCTTGTTTTGAAAGTAGAAAAATATTGACCTAAAGATTTACCTTTCCTATACCCAAAACTACATACCTCTCCAGTGAACTGTGTGAAAAAAGGATCAGATTGTATAACATGCCAGAACCTGGAAATAGTTATTTTAATGTGAAAAGTATTTGAGCCATATGTTGTAATAAATCTCACCTTGCCCTTGTTAGCCACATCATATGTCTGTTTGTCTAGTAATAATTGTGTCCTATAACTAGTCTTAGACTGTTTATAAGCTTTTTCAATAGTATTTTTATTATAACCCCTATGAATAAATCTCTTCTGCAAATTCATAGCTTGTTGCTCAAATATGGGTTCTGTGGAACAAATTCTCCTAACCCGCTGGAACTGTGATGCAGGTATATTTTGGATGGTGTGGGGGGAATGACAACTGCTGGCATGTAAAAATGCATTCTTGGAGAATGGTTTTCTATATAGATTGGTAACTATTGTTCCATCTATTGTTTTAATCACCATAACATCCAATAATTCTATTTTTGTGGAATCAATGCCACCTGTAAATGTGATACCATACCTATTAGCATTAAGATATATCACAAATTGTTGCCAATCAGTCTGACCCCCCCCCCCACACACACACCACCCAACAATCATCTAAATACATTTCCAACTTAGATTTAAATAGATGTTCAGCTGAATAAATGTACTGAACCTCAAGGTAACCCATGAAGAGGTCAGCATAAATGGGGGCAAAAGTTGACTGTGAATACCACTGATTCTGAAACTGAAAAACATTATGTTCCAGAACCAGTTTTAGCAAAGACAACAAAAATAGCATTTCTGGTTCTGAATATCTTCCTGACTGTTCCATCCAGTATTGAACGGCCCTCAAACCTCCCTCATGTGGTATACTAGTGTAGAGAGACTGGACATCCAGTGTCCCTACATATGATGTTGAAGAAACTTGTAAATTGTCCATCAGTTGTAGGAATTGTTTTGTATCACGAATTCTAGCTAGCCGTGACCAAAGGTAGAAGCAATTTAAGTTTATATTCTAAATATTCTGATAGGGGTTCAAGCAACGATCCCCTACCTGCCACTATGGGATGCCCTGGTGGATTCTGAAGTGACTTGTGAATCTTAGGGACTAAGTAAAAATATTGAGGCTTAGGTGAATCAACCGACAGTTTTTTTTTTTTTTGTTTTTAGTTATCCACTGTCTCAGAAACAAGATTGCTGGTTAGTTGTGCTATTAGATAGTTCAAGGCTTTATTCAGCCTGGGATGAATGTGGACAGATGCATGTGCTTGCACATATTTAGTCGTTAGTTGGCCAAGTTGGTAGACTGGTACAAGATTGTTTTCTTGCCATGATGACCCAGGCCATAGGCGAAATACACAGTACAACAAAACATGTTGCATTTTATATACACTGAAGTCTAATAAAAATATACAGGATGACAGGTTATTTGACAAAGAACATTACACCCCCAGCGTACAGACTTGATCAGTTCTAAATATACAGTGTCAGGTCTTAGCTTGTACCACATAATGTCGAGAAACACTAGTGATTAGTACATACCTTTGACCATTTCTGTGTACATTACATACAACAAGTAGTTTTCCTAAGTAAAACTGATTGCTGGATGAAAGGAAGAAACGGGGCAAACAGAAAACAGCTACATGCTCTTGCTTTTAAATTCATATATAGTATACATTATTTATACTAGTATTTGCTATCTGTTTCACACAGACATAAGTGCACAGTAAAGCTATGCAAAGGATACATACATATTGTATCCAAAATTATTTCCAAATAAATGAACCTTTATAACATGCTAGGTTTCTTTTGTTGTAACATCTCACAATGGCACAAATAAGTGGATCACTAGACAGAGAGAGACTGTGCTTGGTTAATTTTCAATGACAATAATAAAAGGGAAATTTCAAGTCACGCATCATTTTGTTCCTTTAAATGTGAATTTCAGCATGTCAGAATGCTGTCGGAAGTTCACGGTTTTAATTACAGCTACAAATTGGATTTTATTTAATTGCTTGTTAAACAGATAAGTGTACTAAGCCAAATATGCATGTTGTTACTCAGCTGCATGTTAGGTGGGTTAATTAATCACCTTAGAAAAGTACATTTTCACTCGTAGAAAGTCTGTATGTTCATTCGTCCTAACAGTGACATAGCAAGACCGGGGGTGGAAGGGACATGAGCTTTGAAATCCACCATGTACAGTAACATTATAGTCATGAGTTACCCTAGATTGATTCAACTGCTTTGGCAAGCAGCCACTCCAAATCAAACAAAACTGATTGGCATTTACATAAAAAGTAAATGAAATGCAATATTTCAAATACATTTCTTTTTGACTGGTTATTTATTTATTTTTTTGTTTGTTTGACATTCGTTAACCGCATTATTCCAGCTGGACTAGAAGCCCATTTTCATGGAGACCTGGGGAGAAAAACTCCAAGAGAGACACTTTACAGCACAAATGTTACAAGCACATATAGAGAATTATACATAACTTCGAGAGATACAGAGAATTATAAGAAATACAGAAAAAGTACATTACAATAAAATGACAATACAATAAAAAACAAATACATTTTTTTTTTGTTCTTACATAGACAATGAAATTCAAATAAATTTTCCAACAGAGTGAGAAAGATTTCACAGAGAAGAGAGGTGTTATTAGATGAGAAACAGTATGTACAAATGTACATGTGGTAGAGCAGTATAGCCTAAGGGTTCATTCTCAGAGAGTGACTAAAGTTACGGGGAGAAAGATTAGGAGGTTTTTTTAGATGGAGGTCAATGAAGAAGGAGTGAAAAAACATATAGTAGTGTAGTGGATTAGGTAGGGGCCTGACAGGGACAAGTCTTAGTATTAAGAAGGTGACGTTTTAGTTCCTTTTTGAAGTGTTTAGGGTGAGGAATAGATCTTATGTGGATGGGGAATTTGTTGCAAGCTTGGGCAATGGTGGATTTCTAGAGTAATTTATTGACAGTTTTGTTGGGTTGGTAGATATCCTGGAGAAATTGGTTGGAGGTGCGGAGGGTACGTGTAGGGATGTAAGAGGATACCAGAGAGGAGAGAGCTGGGCAGGTGGATGGTTTGTTTGCTATACAGTGTGTGATTTGTAACTGTGAAAGTAGGAGTTGTTGAGGGAATTCTAGCCATTGGACAGCGTTGAGTGCAAGGCAGTGGTGAGAGTTGTGATGAGAGTTGGTGGCAAATCTAGCTACCTTGTGGTAGGTTTTTTGGAGTTTGGACATGCTTGTAGCTTGTATGTTAGTGAGGACTGGGGCAGCATAGAGGAGGGAGAGGAGGAGAAGAGCCTAAGCTAGGGAGGGTCTGGCATTGGGAGTTAGAAATTTTTTATTACAGTAAAGAAGACCTAGTTTTGGTGGGACTTTTATGCTTTGCAAGATATGCAAGTTAAATTTGAGCTCATCATATATGATGGTGCCTAGGGCTTAGTGTGGAATTCAGGTTCTATGGTGGTCTTATTGGAGGATGTGATGACAAAGATTGATTTATGTTGATAGAGAGAATAAGGAAGAAAAAGCAGGAGTTTAGTTTTTGGGGTTTAAAATGAGATGATTATCAGACAGCCATTTTTCAGTGGATAGAAAGGCATCTTGAGTCTGTGTGTGGAGATCTGAGATGTTATTGGAAATGGAGATGAGAGTAGAATGGTCAGCATATTGTATTAGGGAGGATAGTTTGCAAGATGTGTGAAGATCATTTGTAAAAATGTTAAACAGAAGTGGACCCAGAATGGAACCTTGGGGTACACCAGATGTGATGGGAAGAGAGGGGGAGCAGGAAGAGAGCCATCTGACAGACTGTTGCCTATTGGATAAGTAACTAGTGAACCCTTGAAGTGAAGAAGGAGATTGAGGTTAGCAAGTTTAAATAGAAGAATAGGGTAATAAACAGTGTCAAAAGCTTTGGAGAGGTTGAGGAAAAGACAGGATATGAGTTGGTTGTTATCTCTAGCCTCTACTACTTTATAGGTAAAATATAGGAGGGTGGTAGTTGTACTGTGGTATTGTCGAAAACCATGTTGAGTGGATGTGAGAAGGTTTTCCTGAAGGAGAAAATTTAGTAGCTGAGTATGAATACATTTTAAGTATTTTAGATAGTGGGGAAAGAATGGCTATGGGTCTATAGTTACGTGGATCAGTACAATTCCCCCCTTTATGCAGAGGGATGGTGAAGAAGGATTTCCAAATGTCAGGGACTGTAGCTTCTTGTATGGATATACTGATTAGTTGGGATATGGGGAAGGCTATAGATTCAGCAGCTAGTTTGAGGAACAGAGGTGGAAGGTTGTCAGAGGAGGGAGAGCAGGGTTTGAGTTTCAGCAGAAGTGATTTGACGTAAGCAATGGAAACAGGTTGAAAGGAAAAAAGGTTTTTGTTGACAGGGTTGGAAGGGGTAGAAGGGCTGTTAGTGTTGTGGCTAGTATGTGTGAGCCTTCACACAGTAAAACTGAAGTGATTGTTGAGAAGGGTAGCATTTTCAAGTGAAGTGTTATTGGGGAAGGGGAAGAAGTGGTAGGGCAACCAGGCTGGAGAATTTTGTTAAGGGTAGTCCAGAATTTACGTGGATTGGATTTACAATTTATTTGGGGAGAGTTATAGCAGGATTTTTTATCATTGATGATTTGTTTTTGACAAGGTTTCTGAGTTCCTGAAGGTTTGGAACAGAGGTGGTGCCTTGGTTTTGGTCCAGGCTTTCCAAACACTCTCTCTTCTGTGCATAAGTGATCTGGTCTCTTTAGATGACCAGGGGGCATAATTAGCTTTAATTCTAATTCTTCTGGAGGGGTTGAGGGAGTTGAGAGTTTCTAGGAAAATGTGGTTAAATTGTAGGACTACTTCACTGAGAGGGAGTTGCCAAAGGAAGGACTAATTGATGCTAACTAGTATGGAGTTAAATAAGTTGAATAGTTTACGGCAGTCTCTATAGGAGTGCATTTTGGGTAACTGAGTAATGTATCTTTGGATGGAGGTGGGAAGATGATCACTTAAGGTATCTGCTAAGGTATAGGGGCTGTGGTAGATGTTAGGGGTGTTTGTGAGGATCCAGTCAATATCAGAGTTGGAAGAAGAGGTTTTGTGCAAGTGAGTGGGAGATGCTATTAGTTGGTGGAATCCATGTAGGTTAATACACATTTGTGGAGAGTCAGTTGTTAGTTTAGCCCAATCAATGTTGACATCTCCAAGTATGAGGGTTTCATAAGGTATATTTTGGGAAAACCAGGAGAGGATATGTTCAAGGGTTGGGATGCTATTGCCTGGGGGGATGTATATGGAGGTAACGAAAAATTTTTTGAGAGAGTTTAGATGGCAATTAAGAATAATTAGTTCAGATGGGTGGAAGCTGGGAATAGAGATGGTAGCTGGTGTCAGGTTAAGATTTTCTGAGTAGAGGATGGCTGTTTCACCCCCTTTTCTTGGGGGGATCTGTTGGAGTGGTAAATATTGTAGCGAATTGTTGTAACTGATGTAATAATTGTTTGAAAAAAAACAGAGTTGCCTTTTTCCCTGCTGCTTCCACAATAGTTTTAGAATTGATCCACACTTCTCATTTTGGTTGCTGTGGCTAGAAAAACCACCGTTCTGTTCAGTAAGTCATCATAAATAAGTAAGTTAATTAATATTACACCAGTGCATATGCACTCGGCAACATCTGATGAATGTTGTAGGCAGAAAAATGACTGAGCTTGTAGAATACTTCCACGACTAAATTCAGCGTCACAGAATGCCATGCTCATCTGCCTCTAAAGAACTTAAGTACAGTTGTGCAACTTAACGTACTATAACAGTACATGTTAACCACTGCTGCATTGGCCTAAGCTGCTTTGGTTATATACTGCCAAAGATATGAAAACTGACCAGTATTCAAAGCTTTAGGGTACCTTATATGCCTCCTAACTGCTGAAAGGTTCAAGGAAAGCCATGTAAAGTCAGTGTTTAGGGCCCCAAACCTGAGCTTTCTTGTCCCAAAGTAAGGAAGGATAGAGCCCTAAGCATAGGTATAGGCAAGGAAAAAAGTGAATAAACATATCTAGTCCCTGGCAAAAAAATTACACAAAAAAGGGAGATGAAGGGAGGGTCTTCCTACTGCAAGAGTGATGTATTTGATCATCTGTTATGGTCAGTTAAGACAACTGTACTAGGTTCATCATTAGATCACCATTGCAGTAGCCTAAGCTGTATGGGCATATTACCAGAAAATCAAAGAACTGAAAGAAGAATAGGGATCAGACTCCAGGAGTCCTGGAAGAATAGTCATAGGAAAACATGCTCTTGGCCTGGAAAAGAATCCAGTTAGTAATGTTTAATGAAAGAACTCACAGAGGAAGAAATCGCTGCCTCTAGAATACTGTAGTGTCCACTCATTTCTGAACAAAATGCATAAGAAGCCAAAGCCTTGGTAGAATGGGCCCTGACCTTTGCTGAAAAAGGCTTGTTATTATGCGAATAACAAAAGACTAGCATGGGATGGCCATTTGGAAGCAATCTTTTTTGACATTGATTGTCTTTTCTTACCTTCATAGGAAGGAAATAGTTTGGTCAGAACTCCTGAAGGTTTTAACTCTGTCATAATAGAGTCTGAGTTGCCTGTAGGCATCCAGAGCATTAAGCATCTTTTCTCCTGGATTTTTTTGGATCTGGCAAAAAGACAGGGAATTGAATAACTTGACTGAGAGTAAACCCTAAAACCACTTCAGAAGTAAATGAAGGATTTGTTCTCAAAGTCACCCTATCTTTATAGAAAATGAGGTAAGGGTGACTCAACAGAAGACCATGTAACTTGCAGAGGTCAGAACAGTTAACAGTTTTCCATGTTAATAACTTCAAATCAGCCTGTTGCACTTTTCAGACTGAATCGTGAAAGATTTTCCAGAATGAAATTTAGTTCCCTAGATAGATGGACAGATATGCAGAACCCTTTACAAATCTATTTGACCTGAGACCTGAGTGTTGAAAAATGGGGGGGGGGGGGGGGGAGTCTATGGTCAGACAAACAAATAGTGGAAAGATTAATCTTGATAGAAGAATAAGAAAGGCCAGAGGATAATAGCTCAAAATATTGATGAACAAGAGGCATCCAGGTTCTGGTTCAGAGTCTGGTAACTACTAGAAAATCCTTTTCACTTGCATATATACATTTTATATATATATATATATGGGTCTACTTCTATTCGCTGACATCCCATTTCACTGAAACCCATTTCGCTGACAGCTCATTTCATAGACAAACTTTCAAGGTGGGGGGTGCCCCCACCCCCCCAACTATATATTACAACTCCACAGTCTCACAACAGTGGGGAGGGGGGCAAATCCCAGGTTTTTGCCCTGATTACTTTTGTCTATGAAATGGGGCTGTCAGCGAAATGGGTTTCAGTGAAATGGGATGTCAGCGAATAGAAGTAGACCCATATATATATATATATATATATATATATATATATATATATATATATATATATATATACACATACATATATATATATATATATATATATATATATATATATATATATATATATATATATATGTATAATATACATACACACTTATATATATATATATATATATATATATATATATATATATAATGTATGTATAATATACATACACACGCATTTTATATATATATATATATATATATATATATATATATATATATATTAATATACATACACACATTTTATATATATATATATATATATATATATATATATATATATATATATATTTATTTATTTATGGGTCCCCTTCATATGATCGAACTTTCAAAAGTTCAACTTTCATGTGACCAAGACCATATGATCGAACTTTTGAAAGTTCAAACGTTCCGAACGGAGATCTCCATACAGCACAGAACAGGACCATTTCCCTTTTCTGCACTGTAGTGCAGTCTTGGAGTTGGTATATATAAATATCAGGGGGTGTGGGGTGTGCAGCCCCCACGTGGGGGGTGCAGGGGGACTTGCCCCTCTGCTAAAACCATTCGGGTATTTTTTTTTTTACTTTTTTATTAGATGTTCTAACTTTCAAAAGTTCGATCATATGGTCTTGGCCATATGAAAGTTAAACTTTTGAAAGTTCGATTATCTGAAGTAGACACATATATATATATATATATATATATATATATATATATATATATATATATATATATATGTGTGTATATGTGTGTTTGTCTGTATGTATGTGTATATACATTATTTATATATATATATATATATATATATATATATATATATATATATATATATATATATATATATACACATTCTTATAAAATATGTGCCTAAATGGTATTAATCATCCATGCAGTCCGTTGTAAAAGTTTGGAGTTGGGGTGTACCAAACAACCCTTGTCTTGTGCAGCAAATCCATTGTGTGACAAAGCCTGTGGTAATTACCCTTGGTCCTTTTCAAAAGAAGAGAGAACCACACGCTGCCTTGGCCAAAAGGGGGGTCACTACAACTATCTTTAGGGAGTCCTTTTGAATCTTTAGAATGATCCTGGATGACAGAGGAAAGGGTGGAAAGGCATACAGGAACTTTTCAAATCATTGGCGTGAGAAGGCATTTGTTTTGAGGCTTGTCTGCAAGGAATCCTGGAGTAGAAATTTTTCAACTGTCGTGAATTGAATCAAACAGATCTATTTGAAGAGCTCCCTAATTCCTGGAAAGCTTATATCTTTAGTTTCCATTTGTGAAGGTATGCCCTGGTCCTGATAAGCCTGCCTGCAATAATGTCTTGTTCTGATGAAATCTAGGAAGCCTGAAATGAAAGGTTGACATAGACTGCTAATTCTGCAAAGTGGGTAAGATCTGGTTCTTCCTTGTTAGTTTGTATAGCACATCATTGTAATGTTGACTGTGATTATTAGCAGAGGTTCTGGAGTCCAAAGGTGATTTGAGGGATCTATATTACATAATCAAACAAGCAGAATGTCGACTAAACTTTAATCGACAACATATGTGTCGAAGCTGCACGTCATTGAATGGCCAAATCATCAATTTCTTTCCAATGGAAAGAAATTGATAGGCCAACCACGCACACCACATAAAAGCACACCACATAAAAACAAACACTACAAAGTGGGGGGCCTCGCACCCACACCCCCGCCCAGTGTGGGGGGCTGTGGTCCCCACACACCCCTAACTAAATATACTAACTCTGAGATCACACTACAGTCAGAAAAAGGACAGATTTAAAAGAACAGGCAAGCAATTTCTTTCCCTTGGAAAGAAATTGATGATTTAGCCATTCGCTGAAATGCAGCTTCGACACATATGTGTTGATTAAAGGTTAGTTGGCATTCTGCTTGTTTGACTATGTAATATAGACCCAGTTTGAGAGTTAATGGCATTTATTACTGCCATAATTTCATTGACATTTATGTGTTTTGGTCTGTTGTGTTTGTCTCACAGACCATAAACTTTCACCCACTTGGAAACCACTTCCCATGTAAAGTCTGAGGCATCTGTGGTTACAGATTTAATGGAAGCTGGAAAGGAGAATAGAAGACCTGATTTGAGAGAAAACAGATTCACCCACCAAAGTGACTACCTTTTGACAAAGCCGAAAACTGAAATCTGTAGGGAATAAAAAGTGTTGGAGGTGGATGCAAAATTATCTGAGGAACAATTGCATTTTTCTTATGTGAAGTATTGCTAGAGGAATAATTAGATTTGTAGAAACCATAAAACCCATAATCCAGAGTTAGTCTCTGGCTGAAGTCAGAGATTGGGTAGAGAAATTCAGAAACTGTTTTGTGTAATGTTCTACTTTATCCTGAGAGGAAAAAAGCTCTTGCAAAGGATGTGTGCAGAAGGCATCCCCAAAACATTGTCTTGTGACAAAGAACAAGAGAATATTTCTGTAGATTCACACGAAATCCCAGACTAATAAGAATTTTTATCCAGGCCAAAGATTCCTGACATTATGAAA
Organism: Protopterus annectens; assembly: GCF_019279795.1. Taxonomy (NCBI): domain Eukaryota; kingdom Metazoa; phylum Chordata; order Ceratodontiformes; family Protopteridae; genus Protopterus; species Protopterus annectens. Next base: position 341,747,672 of record NC_056735.1, read on the forward strand.
TAGATTCCAAATATAACACAGTCAGCTAAATATGGAAAGATGTGAATGCCTTGTAACCTGCAATGAGCTATTGCAGGATGTACACACTTTGTGAACACTTTTGGTGCTGTGTGTAACCTCATGGGTAATATAGAGAACTGAAAATGTAATCCACACACAGAAAATATTTAAAAAGATCTGAAATCTTTGGTAATTGGAATGTGATAATAAGCTTCTTTTAAGTCTAGTGTTACCAAAAAATAAGATTGGTAATGAGGGATAACTGGCCGCAGGTCAGGTCTAGAATGGCCTCCAAGTTCCTTCTTCTGTTCCGGTACACTGTGTCTAAGACCCCAGAGAACAGTATATGTTCTAGAACTAGAGGAAACAGTGAAGTTTAGTTCTGTGATTGAGGAGGAATACCCTAAAAAGGAGGAAAGGATTCCCACTGCTAGTTGTAATTTTTCTGAATTATTGTTCAGAACCAAATTTTCAGAGATTATCTGATGCCATAGAAGAAAATGAAGAAACAGTCTCCGGGAAACATTGAATATTTTGCCTGACTGGGAAAGGATAAATATCTGCAGGAGCATTCAGTCAGTGTGACTTTTTAAGCTGCCTTGGTTTGGGGAGGCTCCCCTTTCAAGCTGCCTTGGTTTGGGGAGGCTCCCCCTTTCTAGTTAAGCCTCCCTGCCGTTGCTTCTTAAAATTGTGTTTTCCTGCACCTTGCTGAGACTTTGCTCCATTTCTTGAATTGGAAGAAAACATGCTATTAAACTAGCATAACAATGGGTGAAAAATCTGTGTATTCCCCAGGATTAACTTTGTTCTTTCATCAAACGTTTAACAACCTCAGCAAAACAAGGGCATATATATATATATATATATATATATATATATGGTGAATTCAAGATTTCAGCTTTGACATCCTCTGCTAAATTTAGTGAACATAACCAAGCAAATCTTCTCATAATTGATCCAGTAAGATTTGCCCTGTACAAATCAGCAGAATCATATGAGCACTTCAAGGAGTGTTTAAATTACCAGTGTAATAGAAGCTAAAAAACACGAACTAAGAACCAACAAATAAACCAAAACCTTTGTTGAAGCAGGTGAAAGGAAGAAAGTTCCACAGTAACCACACTTTATTCACAAATAGGATTGAGCACTTTCGTAAGGTTATAGCAAAACTTCACCAGAATCAAATAACATACAGGTTGTGTCAACTTAAGTACTTCAAGCACATAAAATCACCTGACCTACCCCACCAATTAAAACCCTTAGTTAATAAACATTAACCCGATAATTATTAAGCAAGTAAAAACAACATATTTAAAAAAATGTAAGTAGAAAAAAACAAATAAAATACTATGAAGTATGGATATAACTATAAAAATGTTACTTCAAACATAATAGGACCTTAACCTCAAAACACTAGCTATTGAAATAGACTCATTCAAACCCGGGGGAACCATGGCATTCAACTTCAGTTGCCAGATCAGTTCCTTATATAGGTTCATAGGTAGGTACTAGGCTATCAGCCCGAGGGCATTTTTAAGCCTAGCCAGTGTGTGTTGGCTTTCGCCACCCCATTGATTAATTAACTGAGCCTCTGTCAAGCAGAGCCAATGAAGTGATCCCAGGGGTGTATTTTCTTTTACCCATCCACTCGTCAAGGCTTCTGTTGAAGAGTGTTAGTGAGGAGCTCTGCCTAATGTAGTTAGGAATTTTTTTCCAAAGCATGGGGAGTCTCGGTGACAGGAATCTATACCTCCAGCATGTTCTATTTATTGTTGTGGCGAGGTTTAGCTCACTAGAGCACGTGGCTCACAGTGACTTGGATTTCGTTAGGTGGAGCATGTCCATCAATTCTGAGTTGGACATGGCTTTGTAAGTCAGGCAGAGATCACCTCTGAGTAAGCGATATGCCGCTGAGTACAGCTGGAGTTTTTTCAGTCGGGCTGCATAGGACATATGTTTGAGGCCAGTAATCCTCTTGGTGAGGTGCTTTTGTGGTCTTTCCAACTGTTGTAAGTGTCTTGTGAGGTACATCCCAAATGGGGCATTGTACTCTATGATGGGTCTGATGAGTGACGAGTAGAGAGGCACTATAACACCTCTATTTCTAGATGCAAACCCCTTAGTAATTAGATGGGCCACATAGAAGGATTTCCTAACTACTTTGGCAATATGATTGTCAAAGGAAAGATTACTATCTACCTGGGTCCCCAAATCTCTTATTACCTCTTCTGTATTAAGGGGGCTGCCGCCTATGTGGGAATTCGTGGGTGTTTTGTTTTTCCCAAACGGGATGACTATGCATTTTTTGGTATTTAGCTTGAGGCCATGACTTTGACACCAGGTGTCTGTCTCAGTAAGGCCTTTTTGAAGGATGTCCGTGTCAGCCGGAGAGTCAGTTATAGCTCCCAGTTTGCAGTCATCGGTGAACTTGGTTAGCCATAGTCCTCCTGTGTTTGCCTGTACTTCTGAGAAATATATGCCAAACAGTAGGGGTCCCAGAACCGAGCCTTGTTGGACACCACCTGTGACTGGTTTAGAGTCGGACCTTGAGCCCGCTATTCTTACCGTGTGAGTTCTGTCTGTAAGCCAGTTGGCAACCCATCTTGTGACGTAGGGGTTTATGTTCAGGCTGGTGAGTTTTTCTATAATACCCAAGTGAGGAATGGTGTCACACGCCTTGGCGAGATCAAGGTAGGCTGTATGAACCACCTTTTCCTCGTCTATGGCCTTGGTAACTGTCTTGAAGAAGTCAACCAGGTTTAGTAGGCATGATCTGCCCTTAACAAAGCCGAACTGGGTCGGGTCAAGTGTTTGGAGGTTCCCAATGTCTTTGTTAATGAGTTCCGTGATGATGCGCTCCATAGTCTTGCAGACCAGGCTAGTCAGGCTTATGGGGCGATAGTTGCCAGGGTCAGTTGTGGCCCCTCCTTTGTGGAGCAGAATAACTGTTGCTGTGCTGCATTCTATGGGCACGTAGCCAGTGGAGAGGCTGAGGTTGAACAGGGTGTTTAGGTGGGGGGTTAGTTTGTTCTGTAGTACGTGCAAGATGCAGCCTGGGACACCATCTGGCCCCATTGATGCTGTGTTTTTGGCTTTTGAAAGGGTTTTTTTCATCTGTGCTTCTGTGATTTCCGGGACACTACACTTTTATACTACACTTTTACGGTATTGTTGTGGGCCCTTTTGAAGGTGAGAGGGAGGAAAAGTTTGCACTGAATCTATCTGCCAGAATGTTGGCAATATCAGTAGGTTCAGTATATTTGGTGCTATTTTGCACTAACTCAGAGCATATCTGCGAGTTGCCACTTAGATTCTTGACATAGCTAAAGAAGGCTTTGTGGTTATCTTTCGAATCCTTGGCTATTTTTCTTTAGAAGTTAGCCTTGGATGATTTTATGAGGGACCTTAGTTTCTTACTGATACTGATGAGGGATGTCTTTCCTTCTTGGGATTTGCATTTTTTCTGAACTAGTTTCCTCCTTCTGTTGTATGACCTGTTTATGGCAGGGGTCCACCAGACTGGTTTCCTTCTCTTAGGGGAGGGAGTCTTGGTCTTGCTAGGGATGGCATCATCCATGCATCCTTGTAGGTGCTCATAGAGTGCAATTGTAAAAGATTCTGCATCTTGGGCAGTGTTATCCTTTAGAGTGGGGACTGTGAAACTTACCACCTCTGCCTTAAGTAAGGTGAAGTTTGCTTTAGAAAAGTTTTTCACTGTGGTTTCCTTGGTTGTGGGTGGTGGTGGGGTGTGGACATCCAGGGTGATTAGTTTATGGTCTGATCTAACCAGTGACGGGTTGACCTCCGGTACGGAACACCTCTCGCCCATGTTGGTGATGACCAGGTCCAATATGTTGTGGCCTCTGGTAGGGGAGTTTACCAGCTGATCCAGGGCATTTGAGTTGATAAATTCCAGGAAGCGCTGAGCCTGGGAGTTGGTACTCAAGTAGTTTTCCCAGTTAATGTTAGGTTAATTGAAATCACCGAATATCAGGGTGTTTGGTAGGACCTTCATGTTTTCCAGTGTCTCCAGAAAGTCTGAGTGGTGGTCCTGGGTCATGGTGGGTGATCTGTAGCAGGCCACAATTTGCATTTCAGATTTGCCCAATATTAGTTGCACATGGCTGATCTCAGAGGTATCATGCTGCGCCACTAACCTGGAGGTGTGAGTATCCTTGATGAATATGGATACACCCCCTCCTTTTGTGTTTTGGTCTATGTGTTCTGTAGCTGAAATGTGTGGTATGAGTTGTAGCCCAGTAGTGCTGGAGTGCTCTCTGGAGCCTTGAACCAGGTTTCAGTTACTGCACAGATGTCGACATTCTCCATACTTAAGAGCGCTTTGAGCACACCAACATGAACAACGACAGAGTCATATTTGTACTTGTTCTGGAGTGACCTGAGTAGCATAACCCTCATTTTTTTTACTTGTGCTGTTTACGGTGGTGGGTTTGAATTTTGAGCCTTGCCTAAAAAACACACTATGGGGGCAGCAAGAGCCTTGGCCAGTATTCGAAAGCCAAGGGGTGACAGGTGCAAGCCATCTCTTGCGAAGCAACGCGACTTGTCGAGCATGTCATCCCAGGCTGACAGACACTGGATCCCCTTTGAATGACACCAGAAGCTTAGCCAATTATTGAAATTGATCATTTTTTCTTTATACTGAGGTATCATTCTTGGTGAGGGCAGGATGCTACTCAGGGTCAGGGTCATACCCGCCTGGGCTACATGAACAGAGAGCTCTTCTATGTCTCTTTTCATGTAGTCCAGGGAGGTACATCTCAGGTCATTCACACCAACATGAACAACGACAGAGTCATATTTGTACTTGTTCTGGAGTGACCTGAGTGCTTGTGTTATGTGGCGGATTCTGGCTCCCGATAGGCAGCTAACTATAACCTTCTCCTTATCCAGCCTAGTGAGTGGGGCAGCAGTGTGCCTGAGTATTGAGACACCTATTATTAGTGTGTTAGGTATGTTATTTCGCCTTAAGGGCTGTGATTGTGAGGCACATTGATTTTGTGTTTTGTCTGGTTTGTGACGGGAGGTGCAGGTTTTGTGGGTGTCTGCTTTGGAACTCTCTGATGCTTTTGCAGGTTTTTATTTAGAGCCTCTGAGTATGATTTTGTGTATTTATGTGTATTTCTTGCCAGTGCTGGTTTAGTAGGTCTATGTGAGGCTGGAGGTGTGGTGCAAGTGTTAACCTTCTCCTCATGACTGTCTGTTCCAGTCTTGGGTGGAGAGTCCTTAGCCTCCAGTTTGGCTGTATAATTCATCTGTCGCATATGTTAAGTGTTTTCTGGTAGGAGGAGAGGGCTGTCTGTGTACATGAGGCAGTTGTAGCATTGCCTCAGGATACCCAGATTCACCAGCTGGACTGGAGAGTACACCTGAAGTTGCCCTTTGGTCATGCCTGAATAGTAGGGTGAGCTGCTTAGTTGCTTGGTTGGTGAGGGGTGGATAAAGAGCCTTGCCCTGCTGGGCAGTCAAGTGTTGGGGTAAATTATTGCTTGCTATTAGGTCTGAGCAAGTGCTGGACTGTAGGATGCTTTTTGAGTGCTTAAGTTGAGAGTTAGACTTGTTTCAAGTGAAAAACTGAAGATGAGACTTAGTGGAGCCGGGAATAAATTAACCCTAGCAAACCAGTGCTGCCCGGCGCACAAAACCGTGCAAACACAGTTTTTAGACTACTAATGTCTGGGCTGGAACCACTCTTCCAGGGACAGATGGCTGCTCAAAGTTCCCCTCTCTCACAGGTGAACAGAGAAACTTCCCTCTATCCAAGTAAGGTATGGGCAACTCAGAAACTTGTAACACAGCCCTGGATTCAGCACTAGCCTTAAAACTGGACTATACTAGCTTAGAAAGGTGGGAAACAAGGAAAATTTTTTTTTGAAAAGTTAAGGCAAAAACAGTGAAAAGTACACTTAAAACAGCTTTAAACCACTACAAGCGATCAGAAAAGGCTATCGCACTTTAGTGTGTAGCCTACAGCAGTTAAACAATTTATTTAAACAAAAAACAACTTTTTTAAAAGTGCAGGCAGTCAAATAAGTACAATATGTAAAAAAATAAGTTTTTAAATCACAATAAGTGCTGGAAAAATCAGCGTTTAGGTGGAAAACGGTTAAGTACAGCAAGAAAATACAGAAAACTGATAATCACTCCAACGTCTCTCTTTTAAGCTAGAAAGCTTGTATCAGTTTATGGCTTTCTAGTGCTTTCCAGTAGGTTAGTTACAGGAAAGATGGGAAACAAGTGCATATGTGGTCTTTTAAACCAGAAAGTTGAAAGAGATGGACAACTTCCCGAATGATCAATAAACTACAATTCCTGGGCCAAGAACCACTCCTCTTGTGGTAGACAGGCTACCTAGTACTTACCGAGTACTTGTATTCAATAAGGTCACATTAGGGCACCCCCAAATATTGTTTGTGAAAGGTATCTATACCAAAAAACAAAAATTCATGGTCTGGATGGTCCACTAAATGACCATAAAGGGAGTTACTTGTTTTTTTATTCCTAATGTCATAAAGATGTTTGTATATTCTCTCCCTGAATTGACGTACAGTTTTACCTATATAAAAACTTGGGAATTTTTGACACAAGGCCAAATAAATAATACCTACAGTTTTACAGGTGAAGTAAGAACTACTTCTAATTAAAATGTTGTTAACCTTGACTTCACTTTTTTCCAAAAGTAGTGAGCACTGAGTACAACTTCTGCACTTAAACATGCCACTTTTTTATGGCTAAAAGTCTGTGTATGTTTGTCTTTATACTCCAGCAAATTTTTAATATACCCAATACGCCTAGTGGCATACCTTGGTCAATCCCCTAAAATTTCTTTCATGCCTTCAAAAGCTTGAAAAAAACACCAATTATTAATAATGATCTGTTTAACCAGGGGATAATCCTGAGTATATGTGGTAATAAAGGAGCAAGAGTGAGTGTCGCTGTTGCTGTTAGTATGTTGGTCGCTAGGAGAATCTAAGCAACACATAATAGGCTTCACCTTCCCCTTTTGCCTTTTAGTTAAAACTTCCTCATGTATCTTCTCAGTTAGTACAAGGGATAGTTCCTAGCCAAAAACATGTTTGTCAGTTTGACACACTCCTAATTAAATAGCTCATCATCTGATGTCATACAGGCTAGTCTAATGAATTGTCCTTTTATGATACCTTTTTTCTGGTGAGCTGGGTGACAACTGTTATAGTGTAAAAGACTATTTGAATAGGTACTCTTCCTATAAATAGTGCTCTGTAAAACCTTCTTTGCATCATCCTTCAGGACCAATACATCCAAATAACTAATTTCTTTCTTACTATAAGTATAGGTAAATTTTAAGAGGGAAGTAGTTGAATGTAGGTAGTCAATAAAATTCCTAGTCTATATCTTATTTAAGTCCCATGCAATAAAAATATCATCCAAATATCTGGCATAAAAATGCCATCCTGGTGTCCCCACCCTATTAAACAAAAAAAATGTTTTTCCCATTGCAAAAGGACTATATTTGCGAATACGGGGCCGCAACTTGCCCCCACTGCTACACCCTTCTTTTGATGAAAAAACTGTCCATCAAGAAATACAAAATTGTTTTTTAGCACCATCTCTAAAAGGGCATTTAATACATTCATTTCATTATTACTGAAGGCCCCTGATTTGAATATAAATCCACGAAACATCTCCAAACCCTCATCCTGAAGAATTACATTGAATAAGTTGACTATGTCAGTAGTGACAAATGCAAATTTAGGACTATAACATACATTTCTTAACTTATGTAAAAAGTCCCACAAATCCTTAGGATCATAGGTTAGGCTCATAGGTTAGTACTAAGCTAACTGCCCTTGCGAGCCATTTTAAGCCTAGCCACTTATCCCTCGTGAGACTCAAACCCTGCACCTTGTGTTTGTAAGGCAAACACCTTAACCATTAGGCCACCCTCCCAACCCTTAATATGTGATTCTGCATATACAAGGGATTTTACTTTCTGATCAATAAATACAGCCATAGGGTGTTTAATAGAGGTTCTACCACTCACTATCAGCCGCATGGGGGTCAGCTAAACACTTATGTATTTTTGGGATACCAAACAGGGTGGCTACAAGAGGAAATTTAACCTGTAGATATTCATAAATCTCACTAGTTATTTCACCTTGGTCAAACATGTCTCAGAAAAATCCTAATCTTGTAGGAAATGTTAATAAAATTCAGAGAGGTTTGGTCATAAAAATCCTCATCAAAGACATGTTTAAACATCCTTTCAAGGTAATTTGTCCTAGACATGATGACCATACCCCCACCCTTGTCTGGTTTCATAACTTGAATCTCTTTATTCCCAATAAGCTCCTTAAGTAACCTCTGTTCACAGTCACTTAAATTAAAAACATTTGCATCCCTGTTTTGATTACTGGTTAAGGTCTTAAAATTCCACTCACAAATCTTTTCAAACATTATTAAAGGCGTTGCAAGCTTTGGATTAAAAAATATTGTTTCTTCATAGAACATTAGACGTTAGGGAGTTCTCAACCCCCTTAAACAATATTTTCAAATTAAGCTTTTGTAAGAAAAGTTTTAAGTCAATAACCAAAGTTTAAATCCGAGATAATGCCATTGGCACAAACGTCAATCCTTTACTTAGCAACAAACACAGATTTTTGTTAAATTCACAGTCAGAATAATTGTAGATTTTAAAATATCCACTCCAGTTAGTTAAAATGCTTGGAGAAACCCCGGTTACAGTACCCGAGTCGTTTGATGGTCCATCCAGCCCTAAGCTGGATTCTAACAGTAATTCTGTTGTCTGTTCACCCCACACCTCTTCCCCTGGTTCCAAGCTTGTGGATGGTAAGTCTGCTGATATGGGCCACCATGATAGTTCCTCTGTGGGCCATTGTTGCGGTTGTTTATTCTTTCGGACCATCTGGGCAAGAGCTGTTCTAAAGGGACGGCAGCTACTTCCTCTCAGTCATCTCTTACATCTCCTGTGTGATTGGCTCCTTGATTGAACTCACTCATCGCTTCATTGGGCTTCCTTTGCTGACCTATAAGTTTAAGGTAAGCTCTCCCCTCCAGATATTCAACTCGGTCTCGTTCAAGCTTGTGACATTTACGTTTCTGTATGTCACTAATCACCGAATCTATCTTCTGAAAAATACTATTGTAATCCTCCCTTTGTATCGTGAATAACACATCTTTTTTAATTTTAGAATCCAGATGGTCAGCTTCTTTAATAAGGGATTCAATTGTAATTTGGTTATGTTTTTTCAAAATCTGCAAGAGTTCCACACCTTGCTTGTTAAAGAAATCAACCAATTCCAAATGTAAAGGAGACCCAGCCACTAAGCCGTTTGGACACTTCCAAAGGCAGAGTCCCTTAGGGATTCTTTCGGTGTTAATGTATTCGTCCAAGAATGCGTTCTCTACTTGTAACGTTTGACACCATAGTAAGGTGTTTTCCAGTTCAGCTATAGATTCTTTTTAGAACCCAGTACCATTCCCACCTTGGGTGAGGCGAATAGTGGAGCGCAGCCAGCTGTCCAAATTAGCACAATCCGTTTCCCCCACACCAACTGGGGTATTAACATTAGAGGCTCCTCTCAAGCAAACCAGAGTGTTTAAAAAGTCAGAGGAATGCTGACCTGACGTGCCAGTTGCACCATTGCATTCCAACAGCTGTTTAACCAATTTAGTTAACTGTCGAACATTGAAATGAAGTTCTTCAAAAGTAGGACCAGGTGAAGTGGATCCTCCATTCACTCCCTCTCCAGAGGACATGGTGACAACCAAAAAACATGAACTAAGAACCAACAAATAAACCAAAACCTCTGTTGAAGCAGGCAAAAGAAGAAAGTTCCACAGTTACCACACTTTATTCACAAATAGGATTGAGCGCTTTCGTAAGGTTATAGCAAAACTTCATCACCAGTGTAATAAAAACTAGAAGGAAGGTTAGCAGTTAATCTTCTCATTCTCAAAAGAAATCTGCAGGAATGTCAACATATGAGCCCGACAGTTTAAAATTCTAAAGATTAAAGTAGCAGAAGAATATAGTTAATTCCCAAAATCATTCAAAGACTTTCCCATTTTTATCAGAATGTATAGGGTTAGCATTCATTATGTGTTTGCCAGTAGAAGGTTTTGCCAATGAAATAACATCAGGGTCAGAATTTGAAAGTAAATATTTGTTGGTCTGGGGAACCTTGTATAATCTGTCAGACTGTTTAGGGGCAGGTGGTTGATGGTCAGGCATACTGCGAGCTGATAAAAAGAAAAGAAAACATATTGTAATGCTGGTAAAATGGGGGGGGGGCAGCTACAGGTTGAGGAAAATCCAATTGTAATAAGTCATAACATCTTGTCTGGGATACTGGAATCATCTCAGTCTGTTCCCACTGAAACTTTCTGATAACTCCCCAGAGGGAAAATCTGAACAAAAACTCTGTCAAAATCAGATTTCTCTTCTTGAGGGGTAGATAGCTAAGGAAAAACAATCGCAATCTGCTTCTTGACTTCAGACTGGGAATCAGAATCTGAAACAGAGGAAATTGATTTTCTTTTATAAGGTTTTGAAAAAACAGAATTTAAGGAGTTAATGGTTTGAAATAAACCTTTAACAAACCTCAACCAATCATCCCTGTCTCTTCTCTGTGAAACAGGAGAAATATGCCTAACATTTTGACTACCTAAAAAATGACCAATCCATGGAAGGAGCACTTTCCTGGGAATTGGGCATCATAGTACAGCTTTGTGATAAAACATTGCCCATCCTGTCCTTCAAAACCAACAAAAGTGGTTCTGTCTTGCCTGACAAGGACACTCAATCACAGAGGATGTACTTAACTCCTGGTCTGTAGCAGCTTCTCAAGAAACAATGCCAGCAGGTTCGAGAGAAGATGAACACTCTAAAATATCTGATTTGGCCACAGTGGAGTCACTCATTGGCAACTGAGGGATTAACGAAGCTGGGCTGACTACCAAAGACTCCTTTGAAACTTTCTTCTTTTTACAAACAGGAGAGGGAAGAATGGAAGAGCCTGAAGCCTGCTCCATGCTTAACCACGGAAAAAAGCGATATCTCAAACCAAACTCCACAAAAACAGGAACCGAAGACAAAATAGGCAAACACCTTCAAGTTTAATCCAACCACAAGTACACCAACACGAAGAAATAACATATGAACGCCTTCCACAAAACAAGCGTTTTCGTCACAAATGGACTTCATCAGATGAATTAATTAATCACAGATACACCTTTTATACCAATTTAAAACATCATAACCTATCAAATACACACTTCATTATAAATCCACTAATCAACCTTCAGACTAATTAATTATTTGTATGCTCTCCATTTCATTTAAAATCGGTTAAAAAACTGTATATATTATATAAATATTAAATACTTTTATTACAACAGTAAAATACATTCACTATAACATTCTTTTATTAAATAAATAATGTTTAATATATGAATGAATATGCATTAAAAACACTTTACCTAAAAAGACTACTATATTTTATGAAAGAAGGACATCTGCTGGTGGAGACAATTAATTACACCTTAATTTCATATCTTTGCAGATCTCATTCTCATTCTGCTCCATGCTTAGCCAAAAAGTGCTTTAAAAGCAAGTAATAGTGCCAGGAAGTGGTAAAATATTTAGAGACAATCCTGAAAAACACTAGTTAGTCTTTTTCTATACTTTTCCACACAAAAAGTAAGGGTTTTACTGACAAAATCCTTTTAAACAGCTTTCATCCAGTTAAATTAAACAAGTCCAGTTTTTGAGGAAATGTTTTAGTGGCAACCACTAAAGACACATTCTCTTGTATGAAAAATAAGATCTATATGAAAAAAAGTAAACTTTTCTTCTGAAAAATTGTAAAGTGCAAAGTTTTCCCCAGAAGGGTACTTGTCTTCCTTGCCTTGGTGAAGCAGTAGCCAATCATTAATCACTAGAAGCTTGCAGGGAGATGGCATGAAAGTTCTGAAGGTTTAGCACTCTAACCACTGAATTCATATGGCACTCCTCAAACCCTTCAGTGATTAAGGTGCATGGAAGTTGCCCTAAAACTTTGGATGCTGGCTGGTTGTCATATCCTTGGTAGGTTATAACCCATATAGCTTAAGTTACTGCAGCAGTGACTGATGAACACTGTTAATCTGTCTGAAATGTACTGGCCTGCCCCTCTTTCTATGTTCTATAAGTTGCAGTGTCCTTAGAATTGCAGTTCAATATTGAGCTGTGCATGATCCAGTTAAGTTTTGCTCTGTTCTCCCTTTGCTTCAAATGGCCGAGCAGCTTCTTCTGACATGCAACTGCATTCAGCTTAGTCACACATGAACCGCAATCCATACTCACAGGGTGGGGTGAGGTGGGGGAGTAGCTTATCAGTTTCTCCTCTTCTTGTCCTGAAGATGACTAGTACATATGCATTGGATATAATTCACAAGCAGTGGTTTCCTTTAAAAGGCACTGAGGCATAATGATGACTTGTCACATAGGGAACTTGACTGAGTTTGTTTGTTTTCCACATCCTAGAACCTAGGTCTATACTGTATCTGTCAGTTTTTTTGGAAATTATTCTGCATTGCACTGTATGAAGTTTAAATTGACTGTTATTTTACTTCTTTTATTCTAGTATGCAATGTTCCTTTCTCTTGTCTTTTTGGCGGAGCTGGTAGCTGGTATTTCTGGCTTTGTGTTCCGACATGAGGTTAGTATATGTTTTTTCATACAGTTTGTAAGTTGTATGTGTCAAAAAGGGATATTGAAATATAAATGTGGTATGCAATATACACAACAGAGTTCTGCTTGTTCTGATTTCCAGTTGGAGTTAACATTCAAATGTCTTTATTATTACAATTAACTCTCTTCTCTTTGCGACCTTCAGTTGTTTGCAATAGAGCAGTGCCTGTAATGGAATGGTTATTTTGATTGTACTGGCCTGTGACAACCATATCCACAACTATTACTGTTCCTTCTCCAATTGCATTGTTTATTTTCAACTGCAACAAGTATTATATTTGTGTAACATTAGGATTGTTACCACCTCAGCAGATGAGACAGGTTTAGTTATGCAGGGAAGAGAAAAAGAAAGTAAAATTCACACTGCACTAAGATTTCTAACTAGAGTATTGTTCTTTCTGTTGTATAGACTGTAGAGATGATAGAATATATAGGGTGTATATGTACTAACTAAAACAGGCTAATCAGAATAGAATACCACAGATATCTGCCCCTGCTGTTTTATTTGGAGAGTTTCTAAAGTATTCAAACGGTGAATCTGTCATAATATCCTTGCTGGTTTCACCAATCTGTTACATGCGCACACCATTTTATAGGTTCATAGGTTCATAGATTAGTACTAAGCTAACTGCCCTTGCGAGCCATTTTAAGCCTAGCCAACTATCCCTTGTGAGACTCAAACCCTGCACATTGTGTTTGTAAGGCAAACACCTTAACCATTAGACCACCCTCCCAACCTCCCATTTCTTGTACATCAAAACATTCTCAATAATTTCTGAGACACAAATGCATAAACAGATTTGATGCCCATTTTTATGATATCATATAGTTCAAAGTTTATATAAGCTCTTACTTCAGATCTTCTGTTTTGTCGAGCTGTTGAAAAATGATAGCAGTGTCTTAGTTAGCCTGTTATTACAGTTGTTCTTTCAGAATCCTATATTTGTAAATGAGCTATTGTTCAGTAATGCTAACTACTTAATAAAATTTAAATAAATTTGTCCCCCCCCAAAAGTTATTGTCGTTTTTATTTAATCATTTTCACTATGGCCTCTGTCACTCCTGCTTTATTCCACTGTTGAAACATAAACTCCTAAAATCCAGACTACAATGCCAAAACTAATGCCTGAAACACACAAGGGTGAAAAACTAAACTGTAAGCAGCTTTTGCAGGGGAAAGACTCCTGTAGCCTCCACTGTGTGGAGCAAGCCCCAATACTCACCAAACGTATATATACCAACTCTTTGGTCACACAAACACAAAGAAGAAAGAAATCTCTCAAAACAAATGATTTGCTGCTGGTGCAAATTTACAAATAGTACTGCAGTCACCTCTTATGGAAAACAGAGATCTGTTCTGTTCTTTGGCATTCTGCCGCTCAGGCATCTGACACTTGAGAAAAAAGTATCTTGACAATGTATAGAGAAGCCGTCCCACTCAATGTTAAACGCTTGTCTAGTACTTTGGTACCACCAACCCCCTAAAATGAAATGTTAGGACAGTGCTTCAGTTTTGTTTCTTTTTAGTATACGGACAGCCCCCCCCCCCCCAAATCATTCCCATCCTACAACATTCTTATTTTTAGTAGTAAAGAAGTCACTAATGGGGTGATGGGGCAGGTGAATCACACCACTGTATAAAGTAGATGGATGACTGTCACCCTGGGGAGTGAATGGGCCCAGTTCTCATATTAGTTGAGCATCACAATGCAGGTAATGAATAGATCATATGGCTTTTGCTATGTCCTGGTAGGGGGCACAGCATATAGCATCCATGGTTGGGAACTGGTGAGCTGATCCCATGGCCTGTCCCCCATGGCTTTGTGCAGGAACAAACAGGTCAGTTGCATTCAGCTAGTGCAGTCAATGGCTCAGTCAAGTGGTTAGTTCAGGTAGGAGAACAGGGAATACATTGTTGTGTGTGTGTGTGTGTGTGTGTGTGTGTGTGTGTGTGTGTGTGTGTGTGTTTTTCAGCTATCTTGTAGAATAATGCTGTTGGTTCATATGTAAGAGATACAACTTTACTTGGTTAGTTTGGAGTTAGGACAGACAAATGATTGGTGCCAAGGCCGTACCGTAAAACGGAATGCCAAAAAAATTTAATATAATGCCCTTTGGGAAACTGTAGACCCAAATTAATGACTCCATTGATAAAATGACCGAAGATTTGACCTCAGTAGTAAGGGATCTGGGAACATATGTAGTTAGCAATCTGGCCTTTGACCAACATGTACCTAAGATAATAAGAAAATCATTTTGTCATCCAACCTATAAGTAAAGGTATGGCATCCAGGTCTGAGGATGTTATAGTACCACTCTACTTGGTCCTTATCAGACCTGTCATTGAATATAATGTCCCCTTTGGCATAAATCTAACCAGACACGTAGAACAGTTGGAATGCCCACAAAGGTGTCTTGGTTTCTCACCAGAAAATTTCAGGGCATGAATACCCTGTCCTACACACTGATTGCCTAATGGCTTTGTCTGTGTATTCTATCTCCTACAGACTGCTGAGAGGGGATCTTTGACTGACTTATAGGGCTTCATCAGATCCAGTCCTGATGGATGTGTTGCACATGTACAAAACAGACAGCACAAGAAACACTAGATCCAGGGATCTGAACTTCCCTTGTGACATATACAGAATGTGCTGGAGAGACAGATGTGTGTCCCATTGGATCCCGCACTATGGAATAGGTTCCCCATGCATGCAAAAAGTGATCATCTCTGACCCTATTCAAACGAAACCAGTTGTATGGGAAGTCATAAATTTACCCCTTGTCTGGCCCCCATGTCACTTGTCGAGAGAGGCCACCAATGAGAAAAGTATCATCCTAACACTCCCTCCACAAATGCTTGGCTACCTGCCTACTAACATGCCCCCCCCCCATATGATACTTGGAGCCCAAATGGTTTGGGGTGATTGGCTAGGCTTGTAAGGACCCTAGTGGTCATTAGCCCAGTAACAACCTTTGAAACTATGAACATCAAACGAATGAGAAAGTACCATACATGGATGACTTAAAGCAAGCGTGTACAAGACACTTGGTAGAATAACCTGATTTAGAGCTGTATCAGTTTGTTTACTAGTGGTAGTTTATCCATTATCCTTAAAGGCATGATTGTGAGTTTAATGGCATTTGTAAAAAGTACTATAAAATCCTATAAAAAAGCCAGTAATACAGAGCCGCTTGATTTTTTTGTGATTAAGCATTTTTTTTTCCTAGATCAAAGATACTTTCCTTCGGACTTACACTGAAGCTGTCTTAGAGTATAATGGGAATGATGAAAGAGGTCGAGCTGTGGATAGTGTGCAACGTCATGTAAGTTTAAAAAATATTTTTTGACAACAATCTGTGCCTGTTTTTTATAGCATTTGTATAGTTCAGGCAACATTAAATGAGGCAGGGAAGAGTACAATACTGACCCCCAAGTACAGGTTTGTTCATTCAGGATCTACTTGAAAACAGAGCTCTGTTGCACAAAGCCATGCAGTAAATGTTTACCTGTGTTTGCTGTGTATCCGAAGTAGCAGCACTTACTACTTTGAAGCTGCCATGTAGACTGCAGGCTTGTTTTTGCTGCTTTTAAGAACTTTTATTAAGAGGAAATTAAATATTGTAACATCAGTTCTTGAGGTATTGCAAAGTACAATGCTTATAAAATGTTCTACATTTAAATAATTAGATACTGATATCAATTTACTTTATTTTACTGAAAAGGAGCTTCATTGTTTTTTATTGCAGTAGTGCTATGTCTGTCCTGGAGCTTTCGAAGCAGCACTAGAATCCGCTGTTATATTACCAGGTGGCCTTTCGTCCTGTACTGAAATAACTGACTGAATCTCAGTTCAACATGTAGGATAGTCGACATAACAGTGATGGTGGAACTGTGAGTTTCGAACTCCAAATAGTTCAAAGAAAAGATACGTTGACATTCTCAGTGTGTTGCTCCTTTGAAAGAGGTGGGACAAGTAATGATGCTGCTCATACGCATATGTGTCTCTTACTCCACCACCCCAAGCTGCTGTCTGCACTGAAAATGAGAGAACCACTATTTTCTGCTAAAGGTCAGCCACAAAATGACTGTAGCACTCCTCCTTGTTGAAATGAGTTGAAGTCTTTAACATTCCCAGCCGTCTTCTCTCCCAGAAAGCCTTTTAATGATCCAGAGCTATTCATAGGCTTGGAGGGGGGGGGGGGGGCTCAGCACTGCAATTTGGAAAGCTGTCCCTGATACCCTGGAGCTGGCTTACAAAGGCAGTTAACATATAATGCCTAAACAGTTACTCATTCAGAACAATGGATGAAAGAAGCTCTGATGTAAAGCAGCTGCCCTGTCTGTGAACAGCTTTATTTATAGTCACTACTGAGGCCTAGGCTTTGTAGATTTTGGTATAAAAGACTCATAAGATTCTGTATTCATAAAGTAAGAGCCCTCATGGAAACCAGAGCTACCTAGGCTTGTCCACTGTGTGTTTCTGAACCCATGGATATGGCCCAGTGTTGTTTTCTGTAAGAAGGCTGTTCTGCTGAGCATCATAAATTGCCCTTTTCAAATTTCACAAAGATGAATGATAGCAGAGTTACCAAAGCAGTAAAAGTAAGAAATGCTGTAACATTTTGTAACGCAAATAAGAGGCAACATGAAACAGAGTAATTTTACACCTATAAGATAGCACTGGAAGATGTCAAAGCTATTGGCACTCTCACAGAAAGAGCAAACACCAAGAGACTCTGCAAGTATGGCGGCTGCAAGGACTCAAACCAAAGCAGAATGCAAAATGAAAAAGAGAGACCAGCAGCTGTAGCATCAATTTGCTTTATTAGGCTAGTAGTAAAAAAACTACATAACCATACAACACAGACCGGTTTCAGCAAAATAAACTTCAATGCCTTCCTCAGTGTGCAAATGTGTTAGTATCAAACATTTCCCATATATAGCTTAATTCAAATCACATGATCCAATTAAAGATGCTCATTTAGTCCTGGGAGAAATAAATGTAATAATCCACTTTTTCTCCGTGTGGTCCAAAATGTGGTGCCAGCCAGCTTTATTGGATCTGTGTTCTATAATTCTGTCAATAATAACAAAATTAAAAGAGGCAGCTGGATGCATTAACGTGTGTTTGTATAAGGCATTCGTATTTTTCTTATTGCTAATATCACAAAAATGTTCACCTGTCCAAAACTTCACAGGACGTGAAGTTTGCCCTACATAGAATGCTGAACAATGGCATGTGGCTAAATAAATTACCCAATCTGACTGACAGTTGGCATAATAGGAAATATCAAAAATGTGACCAGTGTTACTACTACTAAAGGTTTTTGATTTAGTAATTTTGGAACAATAGCAACAGTTGCCACAGGGAAAACAACCAATCAACCAATCCCCAGTAAAGTAGTTTGTGTTAGGGACATATCGGATGATGTGTGATGTTTGTAGTGATTGAAATAAGAACCCAGATTCTTGCCTTTTCTGAAAGAAAAAGAACATGTAGCAGGTAAAATGCCAGACAATGTATGGTCAGTCAGCAACACATTCCAGTGGCATCGAACACTTTGCATAAGTGAGTTGGTATTCCTACCATATGTGGTTACAAATCTAATGGTAGAATTGTCATGATCAGTTTTGACTTTATATTGAAGGAGATCAGCCCTGGCCAAGTGGTCAGCTGTGTTGGAAGCCCAATATATATAACCAGATTGATAGTCCCTATCTTTAAATCTAGAAATAGGATCTTGTTTGAATTATTCATATGAATGTTCATCAGAACAGATAAGTTTTCCCCGTATAAACTGGGACTTAGGAATATTATTGCAGACATGAGGAGGATGATAGCTGGTTGCGTGGAGGAGGGAATTATACTGGGGAAATTTACTGTGCACACAAGTGGAGAGTGTGTTATCAAGATTTCTCTCAACCATAACATCCAAGAAGATGATATTATTTAGATCATAATTAACCATAAATTCAATTCCCCATTTGTTTTCATTTAAATAATCTACAAACTCATGTAAATAATCGACATCGGACCTCCACACCAACCAGCAATCATCCAAATACCTCTTCCAAATGTCAATTTCATCAAGGTATAAATTGTGGAATTGATCGTAAATGATTTGTTCCTTGACAAAAGCCATGAATAAGTCAGCATAAATAGGGGCAAAAGATGCCCCCATGGCAGTTCCCTTATTTTGAAGATAACATTCACCCTGATAAAAAAAGGCATTCTTAGTGAGAACATGTTCAGTAACAACAATGAGGAAGGTGTTGAAACCAGGTTGGTATAGGTCTGATTTGTACAACCAATATTCCAATGCATCGATGCCAACTCTATGAGGGATATTATTATAAAGTGCTTTTACATCGAGAGTACAGAGCAACCAACCTGGTTCCAACTGCATGTCTGCAATAACCCTAAGAAATTCCGTGGTATCTTGTAACCTCGTACATACCCATTTGAGAAGAAGCTTCAAGTATCTGGTTAAAAATAAAGAAAGTGGTTCAGTTAGAGTTCCTGCCCAAAACAGTAGGTCTACCAGTGGGATTGGCATGTTTGTGTATTTTGGGCAGAAAAATATATTGGTGTGCCGGTTCATCCACCGTGAGATGTTGTAAGGTCTTTTGTGTAATAATCCCTTCATCCTTTGCTAGTGCTAGAAATTCATCAATTTATCTCTTAAAAAGTGGAGTAGGGTTAGTAACTAAATGTGAATAATACCTGCCATCCATAAGTTGCCTTTTGGCCTCAGTATCATATTGAGTCCAATTCTGAACTACAACAGCACCACCCTTATCAGCCATCAGTATGACCAATTGATGATTATTGGCCAAATTCAAAATGACCTCCATATCAGCCCTGGATATGTTGCTGGGTTTCACCCTGATTTCCTTGGAATAAAAATGTAGATCTTTGAGTATAGCATTCTGAAACAAAGAAACAGTATGATGCATAGGAGGCATGAATGTAGAGCTGTGGTATCTGAACTCATTCTGGGTATCAACAGTCTCTTTGCCATGAAAAAACGATTTTAAATTTAAATTTCTACAAAATCTAATTACATCATCAGCAAAACAATCTTCAGCCATATAATATGAAAATACGAATGCCTTATACAAATGCACATTAATACATCCAGCTGCCTCTTTAAATTTTGTTATTATTGACAGAATGATAGCACACAGATCCAATAAACCTGGCTGGCATCACATTTTGGACCAGAAAGAGAAAAAGTGGATTATTAAATTAGGGGGATTATTCCCCCCAAGACTAAACGAGCATCTTTAATTGGATCATGTGATTTGAATTAAGTTATATATGGGAAATGTTTGATACGAACACATTTACACTGAGGAAGGCATTGAAGTTTTTTTGCCAAAACCGGTCTGTGTTGTATGGTTATGTAGTTTTTTATTACTAGCCTAATAAAGCAAATTGATGCTACAGCTGCTGGTCTCTCTTTTTCATTTTGCACTCTCACAGAAATATCAGGTTTCTAAATTTTCCTGGTCAGTCCTTTCCCTTGTGTAAGGACCCTATATGAGGTCTGCTCTGATCCCTTTTATGCAACAATGCTACCATATTGCTCAACTGTCCAGATTTTCATGGAATATCCAAAATTTTGTTTCGTATTTTTAGTCTGATTAATGTCAATAATGACATAATTTGAGTTTCAAACTTCATAACCTTCAGAAAATGCATAACACGTATCCTGTTCTAGCAACTTTCTAAGTTTGAGTAATATTTAAAATCTGTCCCTATTTTTGAGCCTTTGTCTCCCCAATATTTTAGGCTCTGTCCACATTTCTTTTACTAAGACGTTGAGTGGTATGAATGCTACTAATGTAATTGTATTTAAAGAATTTTAAAGTGCTGAAGCCAGATTAAAACAAAAAAACAACTGTGACCAGATGAGGGGTTAGTAATCTGCAGTAGTGTTGCAAATTCATAGATGTTTTCCCTTGTAGCAGGTAGGCATCTTCAGCAAGAGCAGCTGCTGTTATTCTCTCTACTGTTAATAATTCCTGTGTTTCTTTTTCTAGTTGAATTGCTGTGGTGTACAGAGCTATTACAACTGGAGTGCCAGTGCCTACTGGGCTGAACATGGTATCCCAGCTAGCTGCTGCAAAAATGACAATGATTGTAGTGAACAGGACTTGCGCAACATGACCATTGCAGCCAGTAAAGTACATCAGAAGGTATGGATCTAAGTTACAATTTGTTCAATTTATTTATTTATTTTTTTAGAGGTTATGCTGAGGTAGGCCAAAAGTTTCATCAGACACTTCATTTGTAATCCGTTAATAAGTCAGTTGTGGATGATTTATTATTTTTGGTAACAGTATTCAGCATTAATATAAAAACCATAAATAGACTCTGAATATTTAGGTTCCTATAACATCACACGACTGATAACTGTACATAAAGAACACTGGATCTCTGTCATATTTATTTCAGCTAGTGTGCTCAGTTCATTCCATTGGGTCTATATTACGTGATCAAACAGTCAAATGTTCGAACACATAATAATCGACCACTAAATATCGAACCGTCAGAATGTCGAACAGTTCAATGGAGATCTCCTTACAGTGCAGAAGTTTTCCATTGTCTGTGCTTAGAGCATTTTAATGGTTTGTTTGGGTGTTTTGCAGTTTGAGATTATGACATTTCGATATTTGGGGGTCGATTATTACGTGTTCAAACATTTGACTGTTTGATCACGTAATATAGACCCATTCCATCAGTGTGCCATGAAGTACAGATACTCAGTACTGCAACAAGTGCATGCTGATGGGTGGAACTGTAAGTCCTCAATGATTGCTCATATGCATGTGTGCATGTTTGCATGTGTGAGTGTGTGCATGTGTGTGCGTGTATGCTGTGGACTAGCATACCACCCAAGATTGCTTCCCTGACTTATGCTCATTCCTTGCCAGTATTAGCTCTGTCTTCCCCAAACCACTGAACAGAATAAAGAAGATGTTGAAGAATTGAATGTGAACGATCTAGTTAATTAAGTAATGATCACTTTTGAGTTAGGACTTAAAAAGTAAACACTTACTACTTTGGTATCTTCTTTTTATAGGCTGTTTTAAAAGAAACACGTTGATGTATTTTTAAGAAAAAACTTAGCTAACCTAATCCTGAATGCCCAAATACATTATGGGAATTGTAGCATGTATTGTGCCAGAAATATTTGATACTGTCATTTTGAGAGTACCCTGTAGTCGCAAAGCTGGAAAGATAGCATGTTTTGCAGTCACAAAGTATTATCTTCATGCTTATATTATTCTGGATTATAAATTCTTACTGTCAATTATTTCTAAATAGATGCTGTATTATAAATGCCATAAGCACATAAAAATCAAAATAAAAATATTTCTATTGTTCTGCTGTATTCCTCTAAAGTGGCAAACAAGCTGCAACTTAGCTTTGATGCTGTACAGACTTCGCTATGTGACTTACGCCTCTTCTTCACTCTTAACAAGACCTAATTTATTTATTATTCTGAAAGGAAACAACATCCCGTATGAATCACCATGTTAAGATTATTTTATTTATTTTACATTTGTTGACCGGGATAGTCCGACTGGATTCATGTCCATTTTCAGCGGAGGCCCAGGGAGAAAAGTTCCAAGGCAAGCAGATACAATCAAAACAATGAAAACATTTTACAAATATGGTATAGACAAAGAATACATAAGCAAACATGAATAGACAAGTTCAACAGGTTAGAGTTACTCCCTGGTGACAGTCAGGGGTAAGTTCACCAGTAATCTGATTAATAGATTTTTCACATTCTTGATGAGAGTTAGCCAGGCTTATTGCAGTGGCAAAGCCAGTTTAGTGCCAGATGTTGTTTGAGCCTAGTTTTAAATTGGCCTAGGGAGGAGAGCAAAGTAATATCAGCTGGAAATGAGTTCCAGGCTCTGCCTGCAGAGTTTGCAAAGAGGGAATCACCGGCTGCATTGTTAATTTTGATTGTCTGAATTAGTCTGTTCGAGGATCGAAGCAGTCGTGGATTGTCATAGGGGGTAAAGTGCCGGAGTATTATCCGGATTATAAAGGACTTTATTAGCCATAATCAGTCGGTTATATTGGATTAGACTGGGTAGTTCAAGCCACCAAATCTGGTTAAGATTGATGCAGTGGTGTGTTCTAAAAGGCAGGCCAGTGGCAAACCTGGCAATGTGATTATAACAGGTTGAGAGTTTATTAAGTACAGTCTTGTTTAGATTAGAGAGTAGGGAGGATGCATATAGAAGTGTTGAAAGTAGGTGAGAGCGAGCTATGGCAATTTTGGCTGGAGGGGTAAGGAAGGCTTTTATTCTATAAAGTGACCCTAGTTTTTTATTGATGGTTTTGATTGACTGGTTTACATGTAGGTCGAATTTTAGGTTATTATCAATAATGACACCTAATAGTTTTGTAGAGGGGTCGGGGGAGATTATTGTGCCATTTGCATTTATGGTAAAGGTAAAACAGCAGACATTTGTGTTGGTGAGAATAACAGTATTTTAGTTTTTTTTAGATTTAGCATCAATCAACGTTCAGAGAGACAGTTTTCTATAGTATTAAAGGTGGACTGGGTAGCAGACCATAAATCTGTAGGAGCTGTAGCTGAGCAAATCAGAGTGGAGTCATCAGCATATTGGATACAGCTGACATTTGGGATGACAGTATACAAGTCGTTAATAAAGATGGAAAATAGTAGGGGCCCTAGTATGGAGCCTTGTGGTACTCCAAGGGTGTTAGATAGTAGGTTAGAGAGCTTGTTCTGCCAAAGAACAGCCTGCTGTCTCCCATTGAGGTAGGATTTAATCCATTGAAGGGCTTTAGAATCTAGACAGAAAGTTTGCAGGGTGTGAATCAGAAGTTGTTGGTCAACCATGTCAAATGCCTTGGAAAGATCCAGGAAGAGGGCTGAGGATATGTGATTATTATTACGGCTATTGTTTATGGTATTGGTAAAAGCTAGTAGGGCTGAAGTAGTGCTGTGGTGTGGATGGAAGCCGTGTTGGGTATCTGCCATGAGGTGATTCTGGATTAGGTGGTGCATGAGTTGTTTGTGTATACATTTTTCCATAATCTTTGCAAGTGGAGAAAGTATAGCTATTGGTCTATAATTGGAGAAGTCAGTGGAGGAGCCTCCTTTATGTAGTGTGATTAAGTAGGATGTTTTCCAAATGGTGGGAATTTCGGCCTCTGTTATGGTACGATTAATTAATATTGATACTGGGTAGGCAATAGCATCAGCTAATTTTTGAAGGTATTCGGCGGGGAGTTGATTAGCGTAGAGTGTGGTGGGTTTTAATTTTTTGATCAAGGTATGGATAAGTGACGTGCACACTGGTTGGAAGCTGAACAAGAGTAGGTTCATAGGGATGGTACTATCAGGGCCAGGGGAGCTGGGAGGTAGTTGGCTAGCTAGGGCTTGAATTGTCTCAGTAAAGAAATGGTTAAAACTATCTGAAACATCCTCGGGGGGGTTTATCAATGGTAGCAGCAGGGATAGGGGTAGAAGTTTTTTCCAGGATAAAGTAGATTATTCAGACCTGTCCAGAACTTCTGAGGATTGTTCTGGTTTGCTGTTTGCAAATTACAATAGTATTGTTTTTTGTCTTGTAAAATGGATTTTTTAGTTTCATTCCTAGCTTGCCTGTATTTAACATGATCTTGGGGGTCTTTAGTAGAGCGCCATAGAGCCCAAAATGTGTTTCTACTGGTAATTTTTAGTCTAGACTCTTTAGAAAGCCATGGTGCAGTTTTTGCTTTTGTTCTCTTTGAACGGACAGGTGCATGCAAATCAAGAGTTTCAAGAAATTTGTTGTTAAAATATGCAACTGCCTCCTCTAAGGGGAGGTGTTTTAGAATAGATGAGTTAAGTTACTGTTGGAATTTGGCAGGGTCAAAGTCTTTTTTGTTTCTAACTTTTCTGAGTAAGGGTTGTTTGGGATTAATGGCTTTTTGCTTAACTATATAGGTGGTCGCTTAGGTCATCAGGGAGGGTACCAGCGGTATAGAGTTGGGAGTTACTATTTAAGAGTACCCAGTCGAGTATACTTGCTTTTTGGTTGGGTTTACCTAGCCTGGTAGGGGTGGTTATGATTTGTGTAAATGCATGCTGGTTAATATGGATAGATGGGGATTCTGAGGAACAGGTGCCCCAGTCTATGTTAAAATCTCCGAGTAGTAGGGTTTCTTGGGGGTAATAACATGATAGCCAATGTAGGGTATCTTCAAGTGTGGCTATATTGTTACCTGGGGGAATATACATGCAGATTATGTTGATGCATTTACTTTTGTTAAGTTGCAATCTAGTGGCAAGAATTTCGGAGTTATTAATCTGAGTTGGTTGAGTAACATCTATGGTCACATTCAACTCAGATTTGTAGAGTATAGCTACCTCACCCCCTTCGTGGAAACATGATCCTGCCTGTGTATGTTATACCAAGGTGGTAACATTTAATTGTTGGTAGTGTTAGGTTTTAACTAGGCTTCAGATAGACAGAGAATCTCAGGGGAGTGGACAGCCAGGAGTGCATGTAGTTCATGTACCTTGTTGTTAATGCTTCTAATATTGAGATGACAAGCCAGGAGAGAGTTAGTTGGTCTGTTGATAATAGTTTTAGAGCTTAGGTTACAAGTAGAGGGGGTGTATATATCAGAAGTGGATGGGCCAGGGTTGGGGTGAATATCACCACCGAGTATTAGGCTAGGTCTGTGGTTAGTGATACTTTTCAGGAGTTTGTTTATAAGTTTGTAGTATTGTCTAGATCTAGGGCTAATGTGCCAGGGGTTGGTATGCTGAAAGAGTGAGCAAGATGTTGAGTTGGATCCATTAATATTAGCATGGCTGAAGGTGGGTTGCTTTACAGCTGGGGTGATAGTATGGCCTTTTGGGTACTGATAACCAATGAGAAACTGGTTTTCATACAAGGTGAGTAAATAAGTGGCCAGCAGAAAGGGTAGTAAAGAGGAGTATAGCATTATGAGAGGAGGAGTAAAGTAGTTAGGACCTGTTGTTTGTATGGCACAACAGCAGAAGATCTGATGGTAAATTTAGAGGTAATAGAGTGGGTGGAGAAAGTATGTTAGGTGAAGGTTGATAGGATGTTATAACAGGGTGGAAAGAGTATGTTAGGTGAAAGCTGATAGGATGTTATAACAGGGGGTGTGGTTGAGTAACTATAAATTTAGTGGTACTGGGGGTGGATGGGAATTGGGGGCCGGGAGGTGCGCAGAGCTAGCCCGAGCGGGGCTAACACTGACTACAACTGTTTTCTTAGGCTTTCTGGAGTCGTATGGTATGTATTTAGTGTTAATTTAATGGCTGTGGTTTTAAACTGTATTTTCAACTATATTTCACACTAAGTTATACACTTATACACTAATCCTATATAAATGCATTCTATGGACATCTCCAGGAATGCATGGATCATGCTATCCCAAACAAAACCAAGACCCAATCATCCAAAGGCAGGTGTCCAGTCTGGTGGACCCCTGCCATAAATAAACTGTACAACAGAAGGAGGAAGCTACTACATGATAGAGCAAAATCCCTAATAGGGAAGGCATCTCTGATCAGTACTAGCAAAAAATTACGATCCCTCATAAAATCCTCCAAGGCCAGCTTCGAGAGAAAAATTGCACAGGACACCAAAGACAATCATAAGGCTTTTTTCAGTTATGTTAGAAACCTGGGATGCAACTCCCAGACTTGTTCTGAGTTGATTCTAAACGACAAAAAATACACTGAACCCACAGACATCGCCAATATCCTGGCAGACAGGTTCAGTGCAAACTTCTCCACCCCCTCCCCCCCAAAAGAGCAAGATATCTATCCCAGCAGAGGGCTGCCTCCCAAACATCTCAGATGCTCAGGTGAAGGCTGCCCTCTCCAAAGCAAAAAAGCACTGCTTCCATGGGACCAGATGGCGTCCCAGGTTGCGTCCTACATGAACTACAAGAGGAAATAATCCCTCAAATAAAACAGCTATACAATCTCAGCCTCACTACAGGATATGTGCCCACAGAATGGCGTACAGCAACAGTGGTCCCACTCCACAAAGGTGGAGCCTCTACGGACCCTGGAAACTATCGCCCATAAGCCTGACTAGCTTAGTCTGCAAGGCTATGGAGAGGATCATCATGGAGCTCATAAACAAAGACATTGGGGACCTACAGACACTAGATCCTACCCAGTTCGGCTTTGTCAAGGGCAGATCCTGCCTTTTGAACCTGGTTGACTTCTTTGAAACAGTCACCAAAGCCATAGATGAAGGGAGGGTAGTCCACACAGCCTATCTGGACCTTGCAAAGACATTTGACACAATACCCCACTCGGGCATCATAGATAAGCTATCCAGCTTAAATATAAACCCCTATGTCACAAGATGGGTCACAAACTGGCTCAAAGACAGAACCCACAGAGTGAGAGTTGCTGGAGCCCTGGAGCCATGTCAGACTCGAAACCGGTCACAAGTGGCGTCCCACAGGGTTCTGTCCTGGGACCACTCTTGTTCGGTATATACTTTTCCGAGGTACAGGCAAACGTGGGAGGACTATGGCTCACCAAGTTCGCAGACGACTGCAAACTGGGCGCCATAATCAACTCTCCAGCTGACACAAACATCCTTCAAAAAGGTCTCACAGAGACAGATAACTGGTGCCAGCACCATGGTTTAAAGCTAAATGCCAAAAATGTATAGTCATACCCTTTGGCAAAAACAATGTGCCCACAAATTACCACATAGGCGGAAACCCATTAAGTACAGAGAAAGTTATTAGGGACCTGGGGACCCAAGTTGATAGCAATCTCTCCTTTGAAAACCACATTGCCAAAGTGGTTAGAAAGACCTTCTACATAGCCCACCTCATCACGAAGGGTTTCACATCTAGATCAAGAGAGGTAATCGTGCCCCTTTATTCATCCCTCATCAGGCCCATCATAGAATACAATGCCCCTTTTGGGATGTACCTTACCCGACACCTGCAGCAATTAGAAAGACCCCAAAAGTATCTCACCAAGAGGATCAAGGGTCTCAAACAGATGCCATATACTGCTCGGTTAAAAAAAACTCCAGCTCTACTCAGTTGCATACCGCCTACGTCGAGGCGATCTATGCCTGACATACAAAGCTATGTCAAATCCAGAATTAATGGATATGCTCCACCTCAGTAAATCTAAATCCCTTAGAGCCACACGCTCGAGGGACTTGAAACCTCAGCACAGAAATAAATAGAACTTGCTGGAGGGACAGGTTCATAACCCAGAGGCTCCCTTCGCTCTGGAATAGAATTCCAGTTCATGTGAGGCAGAGCACCTCACTGAATCTCTTCAAGAAGAATCTCGATAAGTGGATGGGGAATCATAGGTTTGTCCCAGGGATTACTCCCGTGTCACTATTAGACAGAGGCACAGTAAACTAAACCTTAAAAAGGGCACAGTGTACTCAAATCAAGGGGTGGCGTAAGCCATACAGAATCGGGCTAGGCTTATAATTGCCCCAGGGCAGATAGCCTAGTATGAACCTATGAACCTATGAACTATGTTTTAGACTGTGTTTTATACTCTTGCAGGGTATTTGTTGGTGTAGGTTATGAGTTTAGAGTAAATTTTCAGAGCTTTAGGTGGGAGCATCAGGTCATTCAGTTACACCCAAAAAAAACAGTAAAAAAAAAATCATACAATAAAGAAACTTACACTGAGTCACACCAGGTCAGCCAAGGGGGGAAGAGAGGGAAATCTTAAGCACCTAGATTTGAAAATGATGCCTAGTACTAAGTTGTAGCAGTTTAGCCTGTATGAGGAAAGAGGGGGTGGGGGAAAAGGGAAGGCAGTAGGAGTGGTTAGAGAAATACATTGATTGACTCAAGACACCACACCAGAGGCAAGTTGAATGTAAGGGCCTAAAATCTGCACTCAGCACTTTAATGTTACTTGCACTCAGCACTTTAATTTTACTTGCACTCAGCACTTTAATTTTACTTATGTTTAGCAGGAAAGACAGACCAACAGTATACAATTTTGAGGGTTACTTGTTCAAATGTCAGACAAGTAAGTAAAACTTTCAACAGGAATCTATGGCTGAGTGTTAGAAAGACAGAAAGGTACAAAGGTATACCTGTAAAAATTAGGATCAGAGAGACAAGAGTCAGTGTACTTTAGTTACAGGGGTAGGAGGCAAATACTCAAGTAGAAAAGAGCCCTATGGCTAACCATAATGGTGACTTGCTTAATTACACAGCACTGCACCAGTAATCTGGTAACAGTTCTGTACACTCTGCTGGTAGTTATAATGTTACCAGGTAACCACTAGAAAGTAGTAAACCACAGAATAAAAGCAGAAGTATGTGAACAATCCAAAGGACACCAAAATTTATTAACAAAATGTTAAGCACTTTCCTCTCCATTACAGAGACTTCCTCAGAACAAAGAAACATTACAGTCACCCAACCAAATTAAATACCCCTTTCAATTAATCAGTGTGTACAATCGTTGAAATTTAAAGCAATACTCACAAGAATTGTACTCATATTAAAAAACAGTTACTAAAATTGCATTTAAAACCATTTTAAATCAATTTAACCCACAATATTAAACTAAACTCCATCACTACATAGTTATACATAAATATTTGTCTTAACTTTTACCTCTTAAAACTATCCTGAAATTTGATCAAGTTTTAAAACACTGGCAATACTAATAGTCTCATTTATGCCTGCATATCGGGAGGCATTCATGTTTGGAGGATGTTGACTTTCTAATTGAGTTGGAATTTATCACCCATATGTTCAAACAGAGGGGATATCCTGACAGTTTATTAGAGGACCCACTAAAGAGGTTATTCACAAACGAAGTCAAGGGCTTTATAGACCGATTTTGGGTCACGGGTGAGCTGACATGGTCCATTCACTCTCGGTCTCAGCCATACCTGTCAAATGTCCAGAATTTTGCAGAATGTTCTTGATTTTACTTCATATGTTTGCCCTGTCCCCTCATAAAATATTTGATTTTCTGGTAAATCACTAAGGACTACAGTCATTTAATAATGCCAAAAATTAGAATTACATACTTTTCAGTGTTTAGAAAATGCATATTGATTCAAAACCTGTTGATGTTCATCATGTTTCACTGTTGCAGTCCTAACCAAAGGGTTATCTGGCTCTTGATTGGCCAGAATACCAAAGGTAAGTAAATATGACATCGGCTGTCGTCGGTTGTAAAAGATGTCAGGACGTCCGATACAGAAGGAGGCGGCTGACATTACTTCCTCAGTCCTTGTTGCAGAGCCCAAAGCAGAAGCACTTTTGCCACGAGTGCTGGTTGGAAGTTTACCTTTTTGGTTTCCGACTACAAAGTTGAAGTCTACTACAGCTAAGTACCTCGTTGGGGATACTCTTTTCTTGCCTTAACGACTGTCAGAAAAAGTCAGTAATTGTCTTACCTAGAAAGCAGATTCCCCATAGAGATTTTCATTCCTATTGTATTATTTGTTTAGGCCTTGACCACGACATTCCTAATTGTGACCTCTGTGCTTCCTTTAATCTGCGTACTTTTCGTTGCCTGGCTAAGCTTTTAGCTAAGCATTTTGGAGTGTGGTCTAAGTTTGTCGGTATGGCGGCCGCTGGTCTTCAGTCTTCGGATATCCTTAAGAAGCGTAAGGACAAGGACCGTGACAGGCTTCAGAAGGTCAAGTCTTCAGATGATGTTAAGTTGGTTGTCAGTCCTGCGGTAGCCAGTGAGGCACCTTTGCAGCCCCTGCAGTCCGTGGATTTTCAACCACAGGCCTCGGTTGAGACCATTTCAGAGTCCCTCAGGCCTCCGGCTTCTATTTTATCTTCTGACCTTCTGCCTGTTGTCTCTTCAGCTGGATCCAGAGCCTCTAAGCTGGCTCGATGTCTGAGGCCTCTGTTCTTTGTTCAGACAGCAAGCTCATACCGACAACCTCTGCCACTACTTCAGTGGTTGCCAGGCCTCCTGAGTCCTTCAGACTTGCAGGTAAATCTTCCAGTCATAAGCCTGTGAAGAAACAGGCTCCAGTTTCCTCTCATTCCCTCAGTCTCAAATGATTAAAATGGCTTATGACCTTTTGACTCTTATTAGGGGTTTACAGCCTCCTCCTTCAAAAAGGGGTAGGGATATCTCCCCTGAGTCTTTGTTTTATTCAGGTTCTGATACTTCTAGCATTTCTGCTGATGAAGAGGAAGTTTCTCAGGTTTTTTTCTCCTTTTGAGTATTCAGATGTAGATGAATCCATTCCTTCTTCTTCTCCTCCAGAGGATTTCTCTTTTGGTGATACTTTGAATACTCTCAGGGAGCATTTTAAATGGGAAGGTCAGGATTATCCCCAATCTAAGAAAAGGATCAGGGAGTTTTTGGATTTGCTTCAGCATAAGCCTCTGGCTATTCCTCCAGTGTTGGAAGTGGTTGATGATGTTTTTCTGGAAAATTCCTTGACTCCAAATTCAGTTCCTCCTGCTACCAGGAAACCTGATAGGTACTATAGAGTCCCTGATTCTCATTTGTTTCTTTTTAGGAAGCCGCTAGCTGACCCAGGGGCCTAAAGGAGTTAAGGCCACTGTTACCAAAAAATCCTGTTCCTTCCAACGGGATCTAGGAACCTTGATAGGTGGGGTAAAAAAGTTTATACCTCTGTCACTCTTGCTATTAGGTCTACTAATTGCCTTTTTCATATGCTTAAGTATCAGCAACACACCTTGGAGGCTATTAAGTCAAAGGTTGCAAGTGTGCCTCTTTTGGCAGAGAGTAAAGATATGCAGGATTTGCTGAATTCTGCCAGTCTTGTCAATAAACATTCATTACATTTTGGTTTTGACATTCTAGAAACCTCCTGTAGGGGCTACAGCTACTGGCTCTGTTATTAGAAGGCACGCTTGGCACAGGGAGCAGCCCCTTCCAGAGCCTGTCAAGTCTAAGCTTTTAGCTGTACCTTTGCATAAGAACAGTCTTTTTTGGCAGCAAAGCAGAAGAAAGTGCTCAAAAAGATGGAGGATAAGGCCAAGTCTATGCAAACAGTTAAAACCTTCTGCAAGTTCAACCTCCTCGCTTCAGCAGGAATTACCCTTCTAAGAGATGGATGTTTCCTGAAACCAGCAGACAGAACCGCTCTAGGACTAGAGGTTATAAATCTTCTAGGTGGCAGGTGGCTACCCCTCAAAGGTCTAATCCCTCTTTTATGCCTAAGGTGGTTTCTAGCCTGACTCTTAATCAGTCCATACACCTTCCTACTTTTTTTCCTAATCCTCGAAATAGAGGGGAAAGGATCCTACATTCTTTTGATGTGCATAGACAGCTCAGGTTTTACCTGGACAGGACTAAAGACCTTTGGAAGTCAGCACAGTTATTGGTCAGTTTTGCCCCTGGAGCTTAATATTTTAAAAAAAATATGTCCCTGATTTTGATTCTTTGGCCCCCTGTTACTTTGACTTTGCCAGTAATTCTTGACCAAAGGAGCAGATAGATACTCTGTCACCATCAGGATGTTATCTTCAAGTATCTCAGCTTATTAATTGAAACTGAGACACCAGAACTTCACTCAAGGTTATATATATCTCTGTATACCACAGGATCTGCTTATACAGCAGGTGTTGTCTCAAACTTACACGCCATGTAGAGAGTTTTTTACTTCATGCATCAGTGCACTTGTTTCAACTACAGCAACAAGTAAAGCAGCTCATATCGTAAAGCTGCTTATCTTTTAGTGATGCGCTGTGTAAGTAAACGTTGATAAGTTCACAACTTACACATGCACAGTGCAACTGCTGGATATGCGCTGACAGAGAAAATGCAGGACACTACATTCCAATTATACAATGACTGTTTAAAAAAGTAAGACTTTTCTTTCTTATGTAATGTCAATGTATAATAGCAGTAATCCACTCCTGAATGTGAGTAACCAAGGATTTACCCACGGCTGGCTTTTGTTTAATCATGTGGGCTTCGTGATGAAACTATGTCAACCATGGATAAATCCTTGATTGCCCATACCCAGTCATGGATTATTGCAAAAAGTAACACACGATGACATCGGAAACCTGTGTTTTTCATGTTGTAAGTTGGATGATTTGCTTACTATTAAATTATAGTAAATCTCGACTTGCTGAGGATGTTTTTACTTGTGCAACTGGCACAGCTTAGAAGACTCTTACATACATTAATCACTGAGCTGATTGATATAAGTAATGCTAGGCAAAGTGGAAATGGAACACATTTAGGAAGGGAAGTGCCTTCTGCTGTTAAAGATCACTTAACAGTTGCTGAACTTGATACCACCTTTGGAATTCATGATACAAATATACAACAATCTGTTGATTCAGAGCATGTTGGAGAAAATAAAGCAAGAAACAGACGTTCACAACAAAACTAGGAAGGCAAGTAATTTGACTAGTGTATATAATGCTAAGAGAAATATACTAAACAAAAGGGCACTCTGATATGTGTTACCCAGATTATAGGGAATGATAACATTGTTCACTCACAAAACATTTAGGCTACAGAAAATGCCACCATTGTTACACAAGAGAAGGTAAAAAAAAGAAGCAAGGGGCAGGCTAAAAGAAAGTAACTGAACTTGGAAGGATTAAAGACAATTTTACTGAAAGAACGACTCCACCATCATCTGTTCAGGTCCCTCTAACCATGAATTTCAGAAGGTCACTCAGCATTCCATCACATCTGTGGAAACCTGACTTCTGGAATCTACCCTAGTCCTAAGCATCAAGAAAATAAAATGTATGCTAGTCACACCTAAACCAATGTGAACACTGCTCAACCCATTTATCATTCAATTATCTGATGGCACATTAACTGAATTAATCTACAGCACTAAACTACTTGGAATTTCTATTGACGAACACCTAAAATTTGATGTACACATTCACCAAGTAACACAGAAGATCAACCAAACGTTAGGTATGCTCAGTTGATCCAAAACAAATTTGTCTGATCAAATACAGAAAGCCACTGCTACTGCCTGCCTTACCTCTCCCCTGACATATGCCTCAGTAGTCTTTACCAATGTACGATGAACACAACTCATCTTTACAAATCTACAATGAACACACCTCACAAAATTTGAGCAGTCATGCAAAATTGCAGTGTTTGCTGTCCACCTTCCTAATAGAACACGCCACTGTGCATGTCTCAGATGGCTAAACTAGTTCAACTTAACCAACCTCCTCAAACTCAGCCAATTAAAAATAGCACTAATATTCTCCACAATCCAAAAAACGGTACCTCCCTTAGCAGTCTTCTACACTGGTTTATTCCTTCTCGTACTATTTTTCACCTAAAAAATGTCTGGCAAATTTGACTTTCTTTCACAACTCTCATAGAAACTCACTATATGTTTGTTACATGGGAAAACAGTGAGCCCCACCCCCAACTTCCCTCCACAAATAAATGTACCAGTGTGCAATTAATTCATTGTTAAATCCTTAATATGTCTCTTTTATAACCTTATAACCAATTTTGCTTTAATAGATGTTTTGTACATTGTAATAATGACTTTGCATATGCAACCATGGAAATTTTCTCACTGGGTCTTCACTTAAAGGGGGTTTTAACTCCCATTCATGCTTTCCTGGTAAACAAATACAAATAAATAAAAGGAAAAAAATGGAGAAAGGCTGAAGCTGACACCATAGCTGAGGCTGTAGAAGTACAAAGGCAGCTAGATGAGAGTTATATGCTTGCAGAAGACGTAGGTGATGAAAACAGTGAGATTAATAAGACTAATGATGGTGAACATTATTCTCTTGTAATAACTGAAAGAGCTGATATTACTGAATTAGAGACAGGAGCATCTTCAGATCAGGTTAGAAAGGATATACTAGTAAATGGGGATTCAGTTATTAAAGGAACCAATATTCAAATCTGCTGCAGAAAGGATGATGAATATCGAATAGTGTTATACCTGCTAGGAATAAAAATACAGGATGTGAGCAAGGCCTTAGGATGCCTAAATGTAAGGAAGTATGAAGCTGTTTTTATTAATGTTTGACC
This sequence comes from Protopterus annectens, assembly GCF_019279795.1. NCBI lineage: Eukaryota > Metazoa > Chordata > Ceratodontiformes > Protopteridae > Protopterus > Protopterus annectens. Next base: position 341,782,461 of record NC_056735.1, read on the forward strand.
TGGAGTGGCAACTTATTCTGTAGGCTGGGAATACGTCAATTTTAGGAACCTTTTCCTCCAGTGCATCTTATAAAATTGCCGGCGCAGATTTATTTCCTTAGTGCAGGAATTTGTAGAGTCACTGGTTATATGAAGAAACAGGAGGTCAAATAGGACTGGGTCTTTCATATCTTGAAAAGTAAAACAGAGGTCACTTCTCAGAGACCTGTAGGCTATTGAGTATAAGGAGAGTCATGCTAATGTATTATGGTAGTTGAAGGACTTAAGACCTTTAATTTTTTTTTTGGTTAGAAATCACTGGGCTCTTTCCGGTTGAGCTGGTTTATGCTTGGATTTGTACATATCAAAAGGGGCACTGTATTCAGTGATGGGTCTGATAAAGGAGGAGTTCAGTGGTAGGATAACTTATTGGATCTTGAATAAATTCTTTTAGAAATTAACTTGGCCTGATAGAAGGATTTCCTGACTTTGGCAAAAACATAATGATCGAATTAGAGAGTTATTCACAAAAGTACCTAGGTCTTTTATGACCATAATTGTTTGAAGAGGAGTAGTATTTATAACATATGAGGTGGGAACAAGTTTTCTGCAAATGCTACTATGCTGCACTTTTTTTAGGTTATTTTCTTTAGGTTAACAGGTTCTTAGGTTAGTACTAGGCTAGCTTCCCATGTGGACCATTTTAAGCCTAGCCAGTTTCCCTTTATATACTTGAATTAAGCTATCATATTTGGTTAGAGATTGGCCTTACCCATAACATCATTTATAATGGTATATTATCCGTAATGAGAATAAGTGGGATCATACGATAGATAGGAGGATGTCTGCAAAAGAACCTGAGTAAATTGACCAGCTGGGCACAGGAGAATAATATGCTGATATATACATCAAAAACTAAACATATGGTAGACATAGACTGGCAGATGAATGTTTAGTACAGAACACACAGTGACTGAAACTGTGGATTTATTTAAAGACCTGGGTATATGGGTAGATCTAGCTTTGAGTTTTTTTCTGATCATATCAACCAATTGGTTAATGATAGGAATTATTCTATAAGCTGTATAAAAATATTTATTAAGTCTATGAAATCAGAAATGATGAAATCATTGTTTGTAAGCTACATTAGACTCAGAGTTTTGAATAATACTCTGGAAACCTTAGAAGGAAACTGGTATGAATAAATTGGAAAGTGTGTAATGAAAATATACCAAAGTCAGTATGTTATCAAAGAAAGAGAAACAGCAGACAGCCAGAGCAAGAGACGGGAATGAGAGATGTACTAACTGGTTCTCTCTTAGAGTAGCTGACATGTGGAAGACTACCAATTTACATTAAAGCAAGTCCAAGTTTAGATATTTTAAAGAACAACTTGGAACTTTCTTGTGTGATGACTGTCTTGGCATATTGACAGACTAGAGAGGCATTATTGCCCATGCCTGAAGTATTTGTATGTATGTATGTATGTATGTATGTATGTATGTATGTATGTATGTACTACCCCTGCTTGCTGCTTTTTACACTTACTTTCTGTCAGTCCCTCCCCCCTCGGTCATGATCTCATGCTTCTCTACATCTTATTGCCATTTGTCTCTTTTCTCCTAATCGTATATTAATACAATATTGTCTACTCGTTATTTACCACCTTCCCTTCTTTCCTCCCTTCCATCCCTAATGCATCTTTACCTTCCCTGCTTTCCACAGCATATCTTTCTATGTCTTTTTATGTACCATTTTTACATCCTGGTCATTTTTCTCTCCTGCCCTGTCTTTTTACTGTTATTGATTCATTGCTATCATCACAAAACATTTTGTTTTTATTCATAGTACGTGTCAACTTGTCTGCTGTCATTTGTATTTGTCCAGACTGAGACTGAAATGGGTCTATTTGGATCAATGTTCTACCCTGGTTACTAAACTGAATTAATGAATACATTTCTTTGATCCCTGCTATTATGTTGTACATATTGTACATGGTTTACATATATCACAGTTACGGTACTTAGCTCAGTATTACTTATTCATTAAACTTTTTTTTACCTTTAATTGTCATTGTCATATACTTGTATATTCATTTTCATTTTTATGAATGTTAATATTGGATTCCCTCTACCTATGTTTTATGTAATATTCTATATTTTGTACTAGTGCTTATAATGTTATTATATTTTGTACTGTAGTTTATCTGCCTGGGACTTATCTGAAAATAATTTGACTATCCGATTAATCACATTTATTTAAATAAAAAAGTAAAATAAAATGAAGTAAATTGTGAAAAAGGAATTGAAATATATGCTAACACATTTATTTGCCTCCCCTCTGTTAACCCATTGATATTCTAGGACAATAATCTCAGTCTTATGTCCCTTCTGGTATTTTTGATTTTATCTCAGTTTTTATAGTTGCAAATCATGTTTTAGCATTTGTCTCCCAGTTTGCTGTGCCTCTTTTGGAATTCCTGCAAAATTGTACACAAACTTATTTCTGCTTCCCTTCACAGAAGATCTTTGGGCCTTCTGTTAGTAAATGTTTAAATTCCCTCTCTCCTTATTTTCATAACCAAACACAATAACATGTAAACGTATGCATAATTGTCTGTTTGTTATATGATCTTTGAACCCATTAGTGCATATTTCATGCATTTCCTCCCATATCCCAAAGACATGCTGTAGGTGGATTGGACACTCTAAATTGGCCCTAGGTGTGAGTGTGTGCGTGTGTGTGCCTTCTGTGGAAGGTTGGGCACCAGGCTGGCAACTCAACACTATAAAACTCCACTGCCAGTCATGAGCAGATAGGTGATCCGCTGTGGCGACCCCTAACCGGGAAAAAGCCGAAAGAAGAAGTACATATTTCATGCCTTTGTAGAGCTTCACCATGACAAGGGATTTTGTTTTCATTATTTTTTGTTAGTAATCCTGTCTAAATCTTTCTTTAATTTCGTGCCAACTTTTAGTCTGCACATCTTGTGTAATAGGTTCATACTATGATGGATCTATTTTTGAGGTGTGAAGCATATTCATCAAATCTGGGCCTGATATGTTTGTTGCATGTTAGGCAAAGGTCACCTGAGCAGCGTGTAGCGACTGAATAGAGCTGAGTTCTTTTCAGTCGGGCAGCATAGACAGATTTTTTGAGACCCTTTATCCTTTTGGTGAGGTCATTTGTTAACTTGTTCCCTCCACCTCCTTGTACTGTTTGCTCTGGAAAAAAGAAGCCTAGGCCAGAGGGGCAGGACCAGGACTGCAGGACAGGACACCACTTGTGACAGGCTTGAGTCTTTGATGCGAGCCAGCAGTGGGTTCTGTGGTGGGGTCTGTCCTCAGCCCAGTTTGCACCCATCTTGTGATGTATGGGTTGACATTTAAACTGAGTTTTTTTTTTCACCCCCCGGGGGGGTATTGTCGAAGGCCTTTAGGCCAGGTCGGAGGTAGGCTGTATGGACTGCCTTTCCTCATCAATGGCTTTGGTGACTGTTTCCTTAAGAGAGTCTTTTTAAGTGAAGTCAGAAGTTTCTTTTTTCTTACTGTTTTTTTTTTATTTCAGGTGGGGGTGGGATGAGGGGACCTCCAGCAAGATTAGGACTGTGGTCTTGTCTCACCAGTGAGGGGTGGGTACGGGTGTTGAACATTGTGCATGACCGATGATGAGAAGAGATGATAGTGATCCTCTTCCTCTTGGATGACTAGTTGTTCCATGGCATTTGCGTGATTATTTATGAAGGTATTTTTTTGGGGGGTGGTGTGGGCTTAGTAGAGTGTTTCCAGTCTATATTTAGGGTAGTGAAGTCACCTAGTATGATGGTGTTTGGTGGACCTTCTCAGTCTGGCGGCTGTCAGTGTGTCTGACTTGACTATGGACAATGACTTGATGTGTGTGTCTGGCATTGTGTTTGGCCTTGGTGACTGTTTTGACTGTTTGACACTCTTGTGAGGTCTATGTGGTGTGGGTGTTGTGTTCTGAGGTGGTGGTTGTTTGGGTGTCTGGTGGTGGCCTGTTTTTTGTTTTGGTAGATTTTTTTTCAGAGCCTTATTGTGTGTTTATGGTTGTTGTATGATTTGATGAGTGTGATGTGGTAATGTGTGAGACTGGGATGTGTGTGTGTGTACTCCCTTCTCCTCCTCCCTCTTGTTGCTTCACAGTCCTAGAGAGCTCAGCTCAGGCAGTTGGCCGTGGGTTGCATCTCTCTCATGTATTTTTGTGTTTTGGAGGAGGGAGGGGTTGTTGGTCTGTGTTGTACAATTTAACATTGCCTCAATATTTCTAGGTTCACCAGCTGAGCAGGAGAGGACACACAGCTGATCCCTCGACATGCTATGAAGGAATGAACAAAAAACTTTAAAATGACCAGGGGTACTATCTATGACAAAAATGCCGTATCAAGGTAATAAGGTAATAAGTAGGAGCAAGCAAGTGTTATGAGAGAAGAGATAGAGTCTTGGAGTCAAGCAGAGATGATCTTTTAATTATAGGATACGCTGATTAGATCAGTAGTATAGTTCGAGAAGGAGAGTTTTTTGAAAATTTGAAGAAGAGAACTTGGTAGTAGGAATAGTCAGTTTAAACTAACCTGTAACCGGGCGCTGCCCTAGTGTGCAACAGTAGCAAGGCCAACAAAGGCAACTAGGGTAGAGGAAAGAGGAAGGGGTTATGGAAATGACCCTAGTGGCCAAATAATAAAACTCAGTAACCAAGTCAGTAACCCACTCTCGGGCAGGGCAGGGCAGCAATGCTAGTACTCCCACTGATAAACACCCAGACCTCCAGCCTCCCTTCCGTGCCCAACTAAAATTCAATCACAACAATTTCAGAACAGTTCCCTTGTAACAACTTTCCTTTTGAAGAAAGTAAAAAGGAAAAAAGCAAGATTTTTTTTTTTTTTTTTTTTAGAGATATGCAGAGATATCAGAGTATCAAGGCACTATATAACAGTGTAGCAATGACCCCACACCCAGACAAGAGAGTCAAATGAGAAAGAAAAATATGTTTAAAAAAAATTAAATTTAAAATTAAGTGCAAACAGGAAATTCAGCTTTTTGCTTTTGGCTGTGCTGCAACTACTAATACAGATATCAAGTTTAATGTCAACAAGCCAGAAAGTTGCTAAGCTTGGCAAAAAACTAAACAAAAAAAAGCAAAAAAACAGAGAAAAAAAAAGTGGCTCCTTTCTTCTTTCTTCTTCTTTTTCTTTTTCCTCTGCTCGGGGTGCTTCCAACACAGCCAAAAACTGAAAAGAAACCACAAACCACAGGCAGGGTTTTAAGAGAGAGGAAGATGAAGGAGAGTTGGAAATGACCCTAGTGGCCAATAAAACTACAGTTTCAAGTCAGTAACCACCTCCATCTAGTTATATCGTCCCCATGTTTTTATTTTTCTGGTACACCCATTTCAAGTTTTGCCATTTTTCTTTATGCATCATAATTCTTTGTTTAGCATTCTCAGTATTCTTGTGACCCATTCCACCTCCTTTGCTGTCTGTTAGTTGGTTGCTTGACTTGTAATAAAGTGTTACCCTTTCCAATCAGTTAATCATGCTTATTCTAATTGGGAGCCTCTCTGTTCTCCCCAGACCTAATACAGTTGCTTAAAGCCCACCTCTCCTCTTCTATGTGTCATGTTACTCAGCAATTTGTTGGTCCTGCCCTTGATTAATATCCCTCAATCACTTGCTGGTCACAATTTTCAGAGTTTGCATTCTGATTATGTACCCACCATTTAAACGACTTTACATACGCCTTGAGAAAATTCACATTTCCTATTCCATCCTTTGTAGCTTGGCTTATTTCACTTGCTTTTGTTTCTTGTTTAAGAATGATGATATGTGCATCAAATTCAAGACATTTAGTACATCCACTGACATTTTAATTTTGACCTATAGCATTCTTTTATTAGTATAGATATCAGTTAGTCCTTCACCTTTTTGTAACACAGAAGGCTATGCTTATGCTGCTATATTTACTATTTTAATTATTTGAATTTACAGTTGGTTAGTGAACCTTACAGTGTAAATTACTTACTGCAAATCTCCTAATCAAACCACTTTTAATGTCTTAGTTTAGATCAAATTAGTACCTTTCTATCCATCAGTCCGTTAGTTAACAGATTTTATCTTCTATCTCCAGCACTGGTTTGGAAACATTAGACTGTGCACTTTCTCTTATCTTGGAAAACTCATAAACTTTTTCAATTTCTCCTATATTTTGTTTTTCAGTAACACCAGGAATGGTTTTATAAGGAATCTCTGTACCCCCCCCCCCCCACCTTGGCACATGTTTTTATTCTTTCTCTTTACTTGTCCTTCAGATTATCCCCTTCATTTATTGTCTGGTCCCTTTGCAACTCTTCTCTCTTAGTAAAGTCTGAAGTGCCTTTCTGAGTGTGTATATTTGTTTGGGCAGCCAGTGGATAAAATGCCCAATGGTTGCTGGGTACAACTGTTTAAATATCAAATTAAACTCTCTGCACTTTTTTGAAGCAAAGAATGAATGCATTATGTCTTGCTTGAGGAATCATTGTCCACAAACAGTCTGGATTCCACCCATTTTTAGTACTGTCCCTTTTTTCACAACCTCGACAAGATGCCTTATTTCAGTTGATAAGATAATTGTTTCACTGTGACTTGTGTTGGACATTTCAGGGAACTCATTCATGGGGTATTTACCCTTTGGTCTCTTTCTGTTTTATCTCTTGCAGTGGAATCCCTGCTCATTTATATATATATAGTCCCTCATGAAGCTCTTACAGTACTTTCCTTCAACATTTTCTGGTATAGACATAAATTGTAAGTGCTCTCTTTTGAATCTGTTGATTAATTCTGTTAGTTTCTGGTTAATTTCATCATATTTTGCTTCTTGTTCAGTTGTTGAAAGCTCATCTACTTGTTTAGATAAAGTTTTCTCTATGCCAGTTATTCTTTGGTTGGCTACTGCAATATAATCAGTTAGTGTTTCACTGATTTTAAATATTTCTGTGTGGTTTATTTTCCTCTCTATTGGGGCTAAAGATCCCTCCACCATTTCTGCTATATCTCCAAGTGGTTTCCACCATTCTTCCTGTCTGTCCAGTGCTGATTGGCTTTTTTTTTTTTGTACCATAGCCAATTTTTTTTCTGCTGTTTTATTCTTTATACTTGACTTTCTGGTAATTGCATGCCTTTGTGCTGCGATGAGTTCATGGAGTTCCCCTCTGATAGATAATTTAGTGATTCCTTGACACTGTGTTCCCAGATTAGCTAATTACTATGCTGCCATTACATCTGAAGTCTGGACTGTGATAACTAATCTTTGCTGACCTTTCATAAAAAGTAAGGACAGCAATAATTGGTTTGAGTGAAAAATAACATTCTCTGTGACATCCCATCTCTGGATGCTGTATACAAGAGCAGTTAATATTAAACTGCTTTAAGTATAAACTAGATCCACAATTAAACTCTGTGAAAACAAAATATGGCTTAATTGTTAGAGAGTGGCATAGACAATAACTACTGACATAGGGTGAACCCAGCTGGTACTGTGTTCTCTGTTGCTGTAAAGAAACACGGTATGAAACTTGATAAAAGCAGTACAGTATTTACAATGAGACTGCATTTCTCATGTGCCCTTCCTGCCTAAACACACTGTAAAACTATACATATAACACCATTTAAAAAATAAATATTGCTCTTCACATGGTTTTCAGTGTCTCCACAATAAGCATTGTTTCAACAGATCTTAGAACAGACAGCATCTAAGCTCCCTTTAACTAGTATGTGTTGCTGTGAAGGTTGGGTCCTTGTAATTACAGTAGTTGTATAGAAGTGTCTGGTACCTGGCTGGCAGGTGTGTTGCTTACTGTCATATATTGGGGAAAAATACAAGAAATGTACAGTTGGCTCTGTGGCACATAGGGGATAAAGTCTAGATGGTAACCCAGGTGACCCAGGAATGATTAGTGATTCGGCTAGTATGGGATCCAGCAGCAGATGGTAGGAGTGAGTAGCTGACACTTACTCACCAATCCTGAGGGAGGAAGTTGACCTATCCCAATATTTCTATTATAGTTAGTTTAGATTTTGATTTCCATTTTCTAGTAATTGCTTTTTTGGCAGCCACCATAATTAGACACAGCAAGGCCTTTCCATGTCTAAGCAATTCTGATTCTGTATCATAGCCCAGAAAAATCATCTCCTTCGTCACACCAATCTGCCCACCCAGCATCTCTAACAGTGCATCCCGCAGGGAATCCTTAAAGTCCAGCAACTCACTGCACTCCCTGAAAATAAGTTCCCAATTACGTCCTTCTTCCCCTTTACACCTCCAACATTTGCTGTCTACCTGAGGAAAAATTCTCTGAAGTCTACTTGGGGTATAAAAATATCTATGTAAACATTTCCAAGCAAAAATCCTAAATCTTCTAGATTTTGTTGCATATTTGGGAGACATACATATATTCTCCCATTGTTTTTTTCTGAATTGCTTATCCAGTCTCTCTTCCCAATCCTTTCTAACCTCCTCTGATTCTTATAGTTATCATGCAATATTTTATATGCTTTACTAATTATTCATTTTGAATGGCAGCTTCTGTTCTAGATTCTACTAAAAACTCTACCAGTGCTGTTTTTTTGTTTTTGTTTAGAACCCCCCCCCCCCGTTTCTTTCTCTTTGCCTATATTCTGATATCAATCCTTGATATGGAAGGCAGTCCCTAAACTGCAGTCCAAAAAATTCTTGGCATCTTCCCATTCTATCATCTTTCCCTCTCTATTTATTTATTTATTTATTTATTTATTTATTGTCATTTATTATTTGCTCCTAATACCTTGGTTCCTTTGCCAGTTTTCTCCGATAAATTTCAGCCCTCTCTTGCCTATTGTCTGTATCCCTAATTGCAGTCATCCCTATTGGCAGAATCTCCTTTCTCCATTCCCGTCTTGGCTTAGTTCTTAGAATACTTTCTGCTACTTTATAGATATAGATATAATATTCTGTATGATTATTGTTATTCTCCTTAAAGGCCTGCATCCAAAATCACAGTCTGTACTTGTTTCTTGAGCTTCCCCCCTGTTTCATCATCATCCTTTTCCACTTTGAATTATAGTGTTCTGCTTGTGCTATGTATAGGAGCATTAACTGTGTAGCTCTGACATACCGCTTTAAACTGGTTAATCCGAGTCTGCCCTGTTCTACTGGAAGATTCATCTTATCCCACTTGACTCTTGCCATCTTCCCCTCCCAGATGAAGTCCTTCAGCTCCTTATTAATTGCTATCAACAACTTCTCCTCTGGTTGATAAAAATATTCTTGACCTGTGTATAAGACTAATGGGACTAAAAATATTTTAACTGATTGCATCTTACTATCCATATCTATATAACAAAGCTTCCATTTTCTCAGTTTTCATATTATCTTTTGTTTAGTCTCTTCCCATATACCCTTATCTGTCACACCAGAGTAATGTTTAATCCACACTCCTAAGTACTTCATTTTATCATGTCCCCACAAATATGGATATTGCTGAACCAATTCATATGTAGGTGCATAATTTACCGCTATTGCCTTTCTTTTAGCTTCATTAATTTTGTATCCCAAAAAGATTTGAAACTGTCTCAAAATGTTCTACAACTATCATACCAATTATATCCTTGAATTTCTGAATCCCTTATTTTCTTTGTCAGTGGTTTTAAATGTAATGGTAATAACAAAAGGGAAAGGAGACAACCCTGCCTGTTTCCTTTGTTCAAGCAAAAATTATCAGAGTGGTCCCTACCCACTTTTTATTTTGCCTCTGATCCCTCATATATCCTCCTAATCAACCTTATAATATTTTCAGGAATTGCAAATGCTTCCATTGCCCTGCTCATAAAGTCCCAGCTTACTCTGTCAGATGCTTTGTCTAATCAAGACCCACCAACAACAATGGTATTTTCTTACATTCTGATTCCCTCTGGATCATTAGTGTTCTGTTAATGTTGTCAAATGTTTGCCTCCCCTCCACAAAACCACATTGATCCATATCTGTGAATTTCAGCATTACTTTTGCCATTCTTTTAGCCATTATAGACATGAACACTTTGTAATCATGGCTTAGTATTGAAATGGGCCTGTGTGAAGATTAACCTGATGGATCTTTACCCTCTTTAAGTATTACAGCTATCACTACTTTCTTCCAGGATGTTGGTACTTCTCCTCTTAAAATGCTGTTAAACAAAACCTTCCAGATCCTTATCAGTTTTTCTTCTCCTAGCTGCCAAACTTCCACAAGGAATACCTTCTATTCCTGGGGACTTTCCTATAGATTGGTTATATATCACAGTTTTTATCTCATATCCTCCTGTCCTAACCGTTAGTAATTAAGCCTCTTCTACCTCTAAACTTGATATAGTTAATTATGCCATAAAGATTTCCATATTTCTCTGCTTTATACAGACTTTTATAGAATTTCCAAAATATTCCTAATACCTCTACAGGATCTCTTTTTGCCTTCCTTGTTATAGGCTAACTAAGCTTGGTGACAGACCTTTCTAGTCATTATGCTAAAAGATTTTGTGCTCAAGTGTTATTATAAAAAAACAGTTGCTTAACAGCAATCTTTCTAAACCCATGTGTACTATTGAGGTAATCCCTTATTTTCAGCTTAACGTTCTGTAGCTGATTCTGCTCTTGTTTAATGAGATTCCCCCTATTCTGCAATACGTTAACATTTGTCAGTCCCTCTAAATAACTCTTGTTACTTCTTAACCATATCTCTTTTTTTTATTTCCACTCTAAGTCCACCATAATTTTATCCCACTCCCTTGCTATATTTTCAGAAGTAATCTGTGTCCCCTCAAATAGCTCTTGAATAATCTCCACTACCCATTCCTTAAATTCCTCTGTTTTCAACAAATAGATGAGAAACACTATTGTCTCATTTTTATTTCATTAATCTGTTTTTATTTTAGTTATTATTGGTTCCTGACCTGAAATAGTTATTGGGTGCATATCAAGACCTTCAACTAAATGCTCATGTTCCTGTGAAATGTAAATTCTGTCTAGCTTAGCCTATTTTTTATATCTTGGGGAATAATATGCAACTTCATTCCGAACTCCTATTACTGAATTCACATCTTCCATGCCAAATATTTTCATAAATTTCTTCAAAAATCTACCCTCCTTTGTTATACTTTCCCTTCTGAGGCCTCCAGACACATCTTCATTGCTGCAAATCAAATTCCAGTCTCCACCTGTAAGTAATATTCCTTGCTGAAAACTGATTATTTCTCCCAGAATTTTCTTAAGCTCCATTATAGCAGTTGTAGATGGGATATAAATAAATGCCAGTGTAATTCTCCCTTGCCAGTAGCCCGTTAGCACTACAAATCTGCCATTATTATTTTTTATCCTCTTCTGTCACTATTGCAATTCATATAAGACGTCTTTTCCTTTGTACCAGACATTCCTCTGAATAACCATCCTGAAAACCTTTTTTTATCAAATTTGCATTCAGTTTTTTCCGTGTGTGTCTCCTGTAACAACTATTTGCATTCTGTATTTTTAATATAGTTCACTATTTTTTTCTTTTTTTTTGTATTATCTGTGAGACCATTGACATTTAAAGACACTAGAGAAAACATCATTGTATTAAAAAGTTATTTCCACCTTTTATGTATAGCACCTTTTTGTTAAATGTCTGGTTCTAACTTTTGTTACATGCATACACTATTTGTCAGATTGAACTTTATATTGTTGTCTCTTGCCATATCCATTTGAGCCTATGTTACATCTTACAAAACTTTTTGTTTTATTGAAAGCATTCAAACAAAAAAATGCTCCCCTACAACATATTTATTTAATACTAACACAAAAAACTATGTACATCTTCAAATATTGAAGTTTTACCCTCCTAATAGGAATAAATGTCCTCAGCTGACAGCCACACTCACAGACTTGAGTTAACCAGAAAGAAAGATTATCCATGGTAATGCGCATGGTGTAGCCTGTGCTTCTACTAAGTGCTAACTCTAATGGTTTTAATACTGTTCATCTCCATCTCCCAAATTCTGTCCCTGCTTCATTTCCAACATACACTCAATTCATTTCCAACATACTCTCAATTCTTCTAGGTAACTCTCATGCTCCCTTCCTTCTCTCTAGCATTTTCCATTGAAACAGTGGAAAAGGTTTCACAGGTACAGTCTCTCTATTGTGTTTATTACCAGAAGAACAAGAAGCAGAATCTCCTGTTTCACAGCTCACTTTTTGTTGGACAAATTTTGTATTTACTCCTTAGCATGTGCTTCATCAAAAAATGATTTTTGTCCCTCTAGGGAAAAATATGTTGAAGACAGATGGGTACAGCACTTTGAATCTCATACCTGCATCTTTACACTCCATGGATAATGAATGAATTTATTCCTCTTCTGCCTGGTGTACAATGAGTGATCATTCTCCACAAACATTGTACTGTCTCCCACTTTTAATATTTTGCCCTTTTGCCACAGTTTTGTCAGAATCAACTCCTTCTGCTGGTAGGAGTGCATCTTTACTATTAAAGGTCTAGGTTGCTTTCTCATAGCCAAGTTTGGAACATACACACAGTGTGCCCTTTCAACTAACAACTGCTCTGGAATTACCAGTCCAATTGCTTATTTGTGATTTTATAAAATTAGTGCAGTCTGTTCCTTTCAGCTTCTCTGTTATAGCTGAAAATATTAGGTTTTCCCTATGAGTTCTGTCCTGTAGCTCTTCTTAAGCAGTCTCATGTCAGCCAGCCTTTTCTTCATTTCATCCTCTGACTTTTGCAGCTTTATTATCTCATCTGAATATCTGTTTAAAGCTTCTTCCATTTTTTCCAGCCTTTTGTTGTTTGTGTTGATATACTCCATCAGTGTTTCATTTGTTTTAACCAGGTCTGTTTGCAATTGTCTTATATCATCCTGTAGGTTACTGAAAGTCATGTCTGGAAGTTGCATTGCTTTTTGCTGAACAGCTGCAGAACTTTCCCCAGTCAGTGTTCTTTCCTCACTTTTTGTAGCTGATTTTTTTTCCATGTGCTGTGTATTTCTTTTTTCCTGGCATCCAGGCAGCACACTTACTAAATTTACCCATAAAAAAAAAATCTATTGGCCTTCTCTGTTGAGTTTCTGATTTCACACTGGGAGAGCTAGAGTTAAGCTGGTACTTAATGTGCAGCCATCTTGGAAGTCCCATGAGTTATTGCTGTTATAAAATTACGATATTTAGTAAAGAAATTACTTACCTTATTTTAAAATAATGTCATTGTATCAAGGAGAATTTTATGTCCCTTTCTTCTCACTGACTTCAGTAGCTGGGAATGGTTTACTAGACAGCCACACATACTGATGCATGCACAATAAATTTGATATACTACACTTGCTGCCACTTTGTATTTGATTAATGAAGTCATGAATATGTATTAATCCAGCTGTTTGTTAGGATGCTTACTTCTAAAATGCTTGCGTGATTTTAAGAATTTTTTAATGTTCTGGTTTAGGGACATTACGGTGCACACACACACACACACACACACACACACATATATATATATATATATATATATATATATGTGTGTGTGTGTGTGTGTGTGTGTGTCTGTGTGTGGATTCACTTTATAACCTCGAATTACTGAAATGTCGAATTTCAGTATCTCAAGACTATAAAACCGAATCCACAAAACACTGACACAAAAAAAACGCGAAAGTTAAAACACCGAAAAAAACGCACACACAACACTACACATACACAATACCCACATCACAACAAAAACAAACAAAACTACATACATACACAACTCATACACACATAAGCAGGGGGGCAAGCTGCGCCCCCCACACCCCCTACTTATATATACTAACTCCGAGATCACACAAGCACAAAACAGAAGCCGACTCACACACACACATTCTCTGACCCCTCACACACACATCAAACACATCAGCACACTCACACACACTCTCCCACTCACAACCCTTAGAAAACACTTACCTGACATAACACCTACATCCACACAAGGCACCATGCACCATCAAAACACAATCCCGGACATTACACAGCGTAAGGTCATAACCGCGAATTCGACATATATTCGAATTCGTGATTATGAGCTTTCGCTATTTTTCACATTCGGCTTTATAGCCTCGAGATACTGAAATTCGACATTTCAGTAATTCGAGGTTATAAAGTGAATCCCTGTGTGTATATTTATATATACATTTTTTGTCAGAATTTAGAATTATGAGTTGGTTGTTTTCTCCACTTTGTAGTAGAGTGAAAAAACATATTTTGTGATAGCAGCAGTAATTTGAATTTGTATTAATTACTGAGACTACTGATTGACTTTTTATGAATAATTTTGGATTTAAAATGGAAACATTGACTGCGTTGTCCAGTCAGCCTTTATATTTAGAATAGTAAATAGCCTTCACTGTGTAATGAAACGCAGACCATACTAAAAGTAATGGCTGCATGTTAGAAATTCATGTAACAAATGTTCAACATTTAGAAGTAAGATCAATGACATATGTTTACCAGGCAACACAATGAAAATCATACAGTGTTCTAAGATGGTTAAAGTGGTTTTTGCAGGGAGTTCACACTATACACCCCTGACCTTTACCCCATCATATTTCTGCTGCTTATACATTACTAACTATGAGACCCCTGTTCCTCAAAATTCAAGAATTCTCTGAGATACTGCAGTCTTGAAATTAAAATATAACCAAACATTTTTATTTGCATTTTGTGTCTGCATTTCTGAATGTAAAAGATAAGGAATAAGGTTAACTGTTCAGAATATCAGATTTTGGCCACAGCTAACTTAGCAAAACTTAAATTCCTCTTTCCAAGGAAAAAAAAAAAAATCCAGTTAAGGGTTTAAGCTGATCTTTATGCAGTAATGAACAAGCCTGCATTTCAGAATGTTGTACTGCCATTCTTTTCTGGATGCCCTTGGCAAAATCATTGTAAAATGTACGCTTTAGTATTTGTTGTACAATTGAAACTGTTTTGTTTAATGTTTGCTTCAGTTTCTGTTAATTGGTTACATGAATAACTGGTCTCTACAACTGTTGGTGAGCTTTTAAGGTGTCCGTTAAGTAGCCCTTAGCGACAGTGCTCTTTAAACGGCAACTGTCGGACTGCTAAGGTGACAGCCTTATCCCAAATATTAAAATCAAAATGGCTACTGTTTTAGATATTTTACTTTAGTTTCTGTTAATTGGTTAAATGAATTACTGGTCTCTACGACTGTTAGTGAGCTTCTAAGGCATCCGTTAAGTAGCCCTTAGCGACAGTGCTCCTTAAACGGCAACTGCCGGACTGCTAAGGCGACAGCCTTATCCCAAATATTAACATAAAAACGGCTACTGTTTTAGATATTTTACATGTAAGACTCCGCTCTTTCTCTCTAAAACCTTAGCGACTAGTGCTGCATAATTATAAGACTGGTATTCCCCTCCTAGCATTAGATTGCAAATGTTCTAGGCATTTTTGCATGTAAAACTTTGCTTTTACTCTTTAAAACACTAGCGACCATTGATTTTAACCGGCATTCTGCCTGATTTAAGATAGATGTTTCTACCTTAGCTTTAGCACCTAGGCGACCAATGTTCTAACAATTAATCTGCCTACAATGCCTCTTTTTACATGCTGACATAGTTTTACCTCCAATACCTCAACAATTTATCCTGCAACCTATTCTGGCCTTGTTTTTGCTGATAGACTTTTAAAGTTAGCTTTACCAAAGTTCTGCTTCAATCTGACTGTCTTAGTGTACACTTGCATATAATAACTGCATTTAACTGTTGTAGTGTACACTTGAATATAATAACTGCATTTAACTGTTGTACTCTGACTATTTCTATGTGTTTAACAGAATGTTATAACTGAGTTTAAGCTGTTACTACTATATTGGATAATACGTCTACCTGGGAACTTTGCCTTAGCAAGCGTTGAATTATTTATTTTTAAGTGCCTGACTCTTCTGTTTCCCTAATATCTTTGTTTGCATGCTGCATTGTTACATGTAATTTATCACTACCCATGGACCTTCTAATGCATTACTGTTTCAACCTCTCACTTTGCCAACTTCTCTGTTCCTTTTTCTCTCTTCCTTGGTCTTCACCTCTGCCCTTTCCTACCTCCTTTCCTCCTCCCACTCTATTCTAAATACTTCCTCCCTCTGCTCTACTTTTACTTCTTTATACTGTCTCCTTCTTCCATTTTTTTTCCTTTTCACCCTCATTCTAAAGTATTTTTCTCATTCTCCTTTTCAGTTGCTCCCCAGATTGCCTTCCCCCTTCTTCACTGAACAAACAGGAGGTTCCTTCCAAAGAAAAGAAGACCGTGGACAGTCTGCTTGAACCATAGTGATTTGTTTTCTGAGACCCTTTCTCTCCTGCTAAGGAGACGCAGTGTATGTAATCTCTTGCACATGTTCTTTTATATTTATATCCACTACCTAACCTTGAGCAGCACTCTACCTCGGTGTGTGTGAGAGCAGCCTTCCATTGGTCCCTGCACAGGCCCCCCATCTTCCTTGTTTTTTTTTTTTTTCCAGTCTTCCCCTCCTAATTGCCTCTAGCTAATTCTCTTCACCCAACTTAGCGGTGGAACATCCTTTCCTCTGACTGTACCTGCCTCCTTTTCCCACTAGGTGGCAGTATTAATCCAGACTAAAGTACTGCAATTAGTCCTTTCTCCCTGCTCCTCTAACTTTCCCTGCTTAGAAGTATTCACTACCCGACCCCATAGAACCTATAATCATCATCTCCACACACCTATAGTCTTAGTTTCAGAGTGTATCTTAAGAACCAGTATAAACAATAAAACTATTTCAGACACTTACCTACACCCTGGCTGTTGTTCTCCTTCACCTGCCTCAGGTCACTGATTGTTTTTGGGCCTTCTGCCTCCTTGTTTTTGGGCCTTCCGCCTCCTTGGCTCTTCCAGCTCCATTCGCCCTACGGGCTCACTCCGCTCCCCTACCCTGCCCCCAATTCCCATCCACCCCCAGTGTTCCTGCATTTATTCCCCCACTTCCAACCACTCCCTCTACTCCATCTAATCAAACACACCTTACCTGCCCCTTCCTCCTCCCCGTTCCTCTATTGACCACTCCCTCAAACTCCTATTACCTCTTTACCATCTTTCTCTATCACCTCCAGCCTCACTCCACTACCATGCCCTCTCTGTCTTCCAAATTCATTCTCCTCTCCTCTCTTCCTTTACTTTCCTTCTATTATACCTATATCAAATCTCCTCCTATACTGATTCCCATTTACACTCACCCCCATTCACTCCACATCACCTCCTCGCTTCTCATTACCACAACATCTCAGCGTCTTTATTTCACTCCCACCCTATCCTTCTCTTAAAAATAAAACATTTCCCAACATCTAATATGAACTTCAAAATTAAACCTAATCCTTACTACTCTCTTCCATCAAAATTCAAACCTAAAAAATACATCCCCAATCCCTCTTACATTAAGCTATCAGGCGATATTCACCCTAACCCTGGCCCTAACTCTTCTCCCACTAATCTCCCCCACTCCAACAATAAACCCTCTAACAAAAACCTCAAATTTCTCTCTATTAACGCCCAAAGCTTAAAAAATAAATTAACCCTCTTCCATGCCTGGCTCAACCATTATTCTCCTGACATAGCTGCTATCTCTGAAACCTGGCGAAAACCCCACATTACTGACTCTGAATTCCTGCCTCCAGGATTTCACTGCCTTCGATCTGACCGACCAAATAAAAGAGGTGGTGGCGTTGCACTAATATACTCCAATCTCCTGTCCATAACTCCTTACACCAACCCCATTCCTTCTTTCGACAACACTGAAATTGTAATTGGCCTTCTAAGAATAAACCACCATAAAAGCAGCTGCATCATTTGCCTATATATCCCCCCAGGCAACAATACTAATACTCTGGAAGACATCCTCTCTTGGACTTCCTCTAATATTAACCTAGAAACCTTCATTTTGGGTGATGTAAATATTGACTGGGGTAAAATAAATAACACCAATCCCTCAGTAGCCATCAACCTATTCAGATTCACCCAACTTACTAACTCTATTACTCAGCCCAACAAAACAAATCCCCCCGGCTCTATACTTGACTGGATCCTAGTATCTCATCCTAATAAAATTGTAAAATCAGGCATTTCTCCTGACCCATTAGGAGACCATTTCCCTGCTTTCGCTATTCGAGCAACTCCCTCCTCCCCTCACACTCACCAATACATTCAAACGCATAACCTATCTAACTTCAACCCCACTTCTTTCTCTGACTCTCTAAAACTAATTAACTGGAACCCCCTAAAAACACTACCTTTAGATGAAGCTGTTGACTTCTTCAACTCTGCATTCTTAACTGTCCTTAACTTCCACGCCCCCATTAGAACAAAGAGTCAAAACAAATAGCTCCCCCTGGCTCTCTAATGACACAAAAAAGCTAATGCGACAAAGAGATAAAACTTGGAAATCCCACCTTAAACTCAAGCAACCAGAAACCTTCCCTAAATATAAGCAGCTAAGAAACCTAGTCAAAAAACAAGTCATTAAAGATAAAAAGTCTTACTGTTCCAAACTACAAGAAAACCATGTAAGAAATCCCAAACAATTCTGGAACTCCATAAATTCCCTCCTTAAACCAGGTACAAAAAACAATCCCTCCCCTGACACCAGCAAATCTGACCTTGAAATAGCCTCCCTCTTCAATTCATTTTTCACCTCCACTATCGCAGAACTTACCAAAACTTTCACCAGCAACAACCCTTCCCCTCTCCCTGCTCAGTCATCACTTCACTTATCTCCTGCCCCCATTTTCAAACTCAAACCAGTATCCACCAACACGATAAGGAAACTTCTCCACAAACTAAAGCCTTGTTCTAATGCCCCTGATAGCATTCCATCCTCCTTCCTAAAAATATCTTCTGACACTATTGCCATACCTGTCTCTATTCTTATTAATAGGTCTCTACTCGAATCCTACGTACCCAAACTATGGCGCTCTGCCTTCATTTTGCCTCTCCACAAAGGAGGCAAAAATTACAATGTCTCCAACTACCGCCCCATAGCAATCCTCTCCCCTATCTCCAAGATACTTGAAAAATGTATACACCTTCATCTCCTGCCATTCCTTACCAAACACCAACTTCTGTCTCCTACTCAACACGGCTTCCGCCCTGGACACAGTACTACCACCACCCTTCTATCTTTCTTGCATTCTATCAACTCTGCACGTGATTCCGGTAATATGGTCTCCTCTGTTCTTCTAGATCTATCCAAAGCCTTTGACACTATCTCTCATTCACACCTTCTAAATCACCTCTCTAATCTCAATCTCTGTCAGAAATCCCTATCTTGGCTCTCTAGCTACCTTTCTAACAGGTCCCAAGCTGTGAAGTGGGACCAAGCCACCTCTTCTTTCCTTCCTACCCCCACAGGAGTACCCCAAGGCTCCATACTCGGCCCTCTACTATTTAACATCTTTATTAATGACTTCCACAAAGCCATCCCTAACACCAAAATTGTGCAATACGCAGACGATTCCACTTTAATCTGTTGTGCCCCCAGTCTAACTGAACTCAAAACCCTAACATAGAATGCCTTCTCTACCACTGAAAACTGGATGTGCCAAAATCATCTTGCCCTAAATGCAAATAAAACCAAGATCATTCTCTTCTCTCCTACCAAATCTTCCTCTCTGGATAAGGACTCATTTCAAATTACCAGCCTTAACAACTCCAACATTGAAATTGTACCCTCTACCAAGCTTCTCGGCGTTACCATTGATGACCAACTAAAATTTCATAACCATATCCAGCTAAACATCAAAAAATCGCACATAAAACTTGGCCTACTGTACAGAAACAACCACTTCCTCTCTCCTCACATCAGACTTACCCTTGCCTCTTCCTTCCTTCTTCCTTCACTTCTGTATGGCGCTCCCCTGCTCACAAACTTATCTTCCTCACTTACCTCCAAACTGGAACAATGCTACAACAAAATTTCCAGATTTGCCACCAATGCCAAATCCTCCTCACATCACTGCACCTCCCTCCACTCCCTAAACTGGCGCGAACTCCCCAACCACCTTGACTTTCTCCAAATCACAATTACCCACAAATTACTGTTCCACCCTTCCAACTGCCCTGTTCTCTCTAACATTTTACAACTTTATTCCCCCCCTAGACCACTTAGATCTTCCCACTAAAACCTAATCTCCGTTCCAAAACCAAAGCGCACTGCAGGTAAACTACTCTTATCCTTTACTATAGCCAAAACATGGAATGCCCTGCCCTCAACTCTAAGATCTTGTACCAACCTCAACAACTTCAAAAACCACCTACATTCTTATCTCTATCAAAACAGGAAATGCAATTGCTCTCTTCTGCCCATCCCTCCCACTTTATCCTGCCACCTCTCTCCAGGCTAACCCCCTTTACCTTACTTTACCTCTACTAAATCATCACCTCAGATTACTAAATATCAATCTCCTAATCGTATTTTGCATTAGCCAGTATCTTCCTCCATAAGCATTTGAAACTGTTGAGATTTATTCTCTGCTGATAACTGTTATTTCCAGTGAAGCTGTCTCTGAATATGTATGTAACTTTTATATTGTTTTTATGTAATTGCATGTAATTGTATTAACAATTTTAACTGCTGTTTCCTGCTGGAGCTTTTCTCCCCGGGTCTCCACTGAAAACGGGCTCCATGCCCAGTGGACTTCCCCGGTAATCAAACTGCAATAAATAAATAAATAAATAAAATGCACACAAGTCAGCCATGTTCTGGAATGTTCATTGAGTTCGGGCAGGCAGTACAGCATTAGATAAAAGTAGTATTCCACAAATGGCAGTGAGTACATCATTGTAACTCATTTGTGTAAATAAATTATGCTGCATCTTTTAAATAGAGCACCTTTGAAATGGAGATATTTTCATAATGTGTTCAGTGCTAATTAACCTAAAGGAGATGAAGCAAAATCTACTGATTCTGACATTGAGTTGTGTGTCATTTTCTAAACAATATTGCTATGAGAGCTACGTGTGTAGCCTGTGCACTCCATGCTGACCTACTGAATCATAAATATTTACAGTATGTGATGTTGCATCTTGTTAGATTACGCCTCTCACAGAATTCCCACTACTGTTAACTGTTCTTTTTATGTTTATACACCAGATTGCTTTTAATTAATTTTTTGATATTTTTCAGGGTTGTTATGAGTTGGTTACCAGCTTTATGGAGAGAAACATGGGAATTATTGCTGGAGTTGCTTTTGGGATTGCGTTTTCACAGGTAAGCAAACTTATGATGCACCTTTCACAAGTTTAACAGTCATTTGAGAATTCTTTGGATTAGTTTCTGGTTTGGTGATAACTGAAATATCTTAGCTCAAGATCAGTTTACCTAGCTTGGGGTGGTCATTTGATGAATTGATTTATTTTTGTTGACTGGGTTAGTCTCACTTAACCTACCTTCTATTTTCAGGGGCAACATGAGTTGGTATTTATACTAACTGATAGCAATTGATCCAGACACAAGAAAATTTATTATAGACATCTGGGCCATCGGTTTTGGTGTCTCATCCAAAAGACAAAACTTCACTAGTAAAACAACCCCTTCCCTTATGCTGCATTGTAGTGCCATTATAAGAATATGAATCCAAACACCTAGTGTGGAGATAGAACCTATACCTTTATAATCTTCCTGGCATCAAAGGCAAGTATGCCTACCTACTGAGCCACTGCTTTTACTTATTTTTTTCCTAAGTTAAACTGAGTTCTTCCTTTCTGAAAATACCAGCTTTCATATCTGCTGATGACTAAATCAGAATAACATCTTGCCCTTTGTGCAGATAAAATAAAGATTAACCCAGTAAAACATTTTAAATCCCTGATTAAAAATACAGTAGCCATCTCAGATGACTCTTAATTACTGATCGACTGCAATTCCGCATCAGCTACTTTCTGCTATTAGCCTGTAATATAAACGTAAAGAAAGAGAATAGATTTTGTGATGATGACAGTTCTGTCTCGTCAGTGGCTAAGTGTAGGCATTCTTTTGCAAGCTGCATATGACTGGGCATAAAAACTTTTCAAAATGCATGTTTGCTAAATGAGAGATCAGAGATCATAAATTGTGCACAAACATTGGCGAAGAGACTGGTATAACATCAAGCTGTTGCCTCACTCTTGGGAAAGGCTAAAGGGGGATGCAGCTGATCCATGAATTCCCTGAAGATTAACTTAGGAATGTTGTTATTTCTTCATGACAGAGCATCCATTCACTTAGTAGATGTGCATTTTTACTATCAGTGAATGTACTTGTGTTGTCTCAAGTGGTATTATTCCTTGACGAAACAATGACATCTGGTTTCCCATACTTCACAGTAGTGTAAGATGAAGTTGTGTTCTCTACCTGAAAATTTAAAGGAAATAGGATCTATTGTGACTTTAAGTGCACAGTGAAGACAACAGCTCTGCTATCCTATGAGAGATGTACTAGTAATATGACTGCAAATCTTTTTGTGGGATTGGATCCAGAGAGCTGCTAGTCTGACTTGCCAAATGGTTCAGTGATGCAGCAGTTGTTGGAGTCAGGGATTCAATCCTAACTTTAAACTTGTATCTGTGGGGAGTTTGCTTGTTTTCCTTGTCCCGTGTAGGTTTTCTGTGGGTGTTTTAAATTATTTCCAGTACCAAAAAGCCTGATTGCTGACTGGCTACTTTAACGTGTCGATATGTACTGCATTTGCCTTTCTGGTAATGACCAGCTGATGAAGGTTCTTCAAGAATCACCTCACATACCCTGTTAGCATCACCATCATCGTCATCTTCTGGACTCTTTGTCCTGGTTATGGTCACAGTGTTAGGAAGTGGAGCAGTGTAATCTAGACACACTTGTTCCCAGCAATAGTCAGCAGCTCATCCTGTGGGATCGCTGGGTCCCGGGTGTTCCATGGCAAGCTAAAAAATATAATCCCCCCAACATTGTTCTGAATCTGCCTGGGGGCATCCTTACCATAGAAGGTATACTAGGCATAGCCCATTAGGAAGTACAAATAAGTTATCCCCACAGCGTACCCAAAAACCTCAGCTGATTCATATCAGCATGGAACAGCAGTGGCTGAATGATATTGGAAACCAAATATGGCTACACTGCAAAGAAACCTTATATTTGCTACTTTTGTTCATGATCTCGTCATTTTTGGTCGTTGCCCAAAGCTCTTGGCCAAAGGTGAAGAGAACATATATTGACTGGTAAATTACTTGCCTTGTCCTATAACTCAACTTTTGCTTCACCACCACAGTCCAATCCAGTGCCTGTGGTATTGCCATCACTCCCACATAAAGACTTGGCAGTCATCTTGCCAGCATATCATCTCATATCTCATATCATAGAGTTTCTCTCTTTACATTCAAGTCATAAAGTCAATGTAAAAATACATAAATAAATAACTTGATGTCTTCTAGCCCTATCAGTGCTTGGTAAATAGATGAAAAAGGAGTGGAGGCAGGACAGATTTTAATTTCCTGTGCTCAAAGATCCCTGCAGATGAAGTGTCAATGGTGCAACAGTTAGTACACTCGCCTTTGGTGCAGAAGGCTATAAGTTCTATTCCCACACCAGATAGATGGCTTGCTGACACTGCAGTGCAGTATAAAGGTGCTACTGCTCTCCTGAGTTTGTTGTACTTTTGATGAGACGTTAAACCAAAGTCTTATCTGCATGAGTTGGGAGTAGCTTGGGTGGAAGTAACAGATCCCACAACACCTATCGAAAGGAGTATGGGAAGTCCCTGATTCCCTGATCAAATTTCCCTAGTATAGATACCATCTTGGGTCACCCCTGAAAAGAGGCCACTAGCTTAGTGGGACTAACCTGATCAACAAAGGACAAGTAAAAATTAAATTAAGAGATACTTGTCTTTTAGAAGGAAAGCTATGGCAAATATGGCTAAAATTTTAAAGAACAAAGGCATCAGATGGTCAACAAAGGTTCATAAAATGAAATATATGGTTTTCCCAGTAATAACTTGGTTGTGAGAGCTGGACTAAAAGCAATGTTACTTGTCAGGAAATTTATGCTTTTGAACTGGCTGGAGAAACTTTTCTGTGGACTGCAAAAAGATCAAATCAGTCAACACTTAAGGAAAAAAAAACTCCTCCTTCCAGAACTTGAATATGGCCTCCCACTCATTACATCTGCTTCCAAGAAAAGCCTGTTCACACTCCATACCATAACTAACAATATATGTGGGTTATTCATCCTCTCTCCCTGAAGAAAACACCATTGCTTCACCTTGTACTAAGTTAATGGTTCCTCATCCCCCAAAGACACACACCCTTCTATTGAGCTGTCTATTTTATAATTTGTTAATTGACCATATACTCACTTATTTTGCCTTTGAGATCCCAGAAAGACACCTACAAACCTATAAGCTAAGATCACTAACCAACTTCACAATATGCTTACTGCTTTTCATAAATTAAAAACTGCTGACCATGCACTTTCAGTGCTAGCTCCAAAAATATGGAATTCCATCCCTGAAGACTTAAATGCCATTTAAGTCTTTCAATAACTTCCAAGAGAACTAAAATACATCCTCTTAAAACAGGTTCACTGCACGTGCTACCAAAATAGTGCTATCACCTGAAACCACACCCTTACCCACTTCAGTTTCAGCCCTCAGTAACGATGTGCTAAGCTTCACATCTGCATATTACCTCATCATCTTCCACACTTCTGTACTCCCCCAAACTTGTCTTTTCATTCCCATCTTTGCAAACCTTTCCTGTAACATAATTTCTCTTCAGTAATTCACTACCCCTTACTGCATTTCCTACCTTGTCTACTTGTAAATATTTTCAACACTGCTTGTTGTTATCACAGTAATCTTTACACCTTAGCATTGTATATATTTTCAACATTGTTTATGCTAGTATCATAGTATTCTTAATGGTTTTATCTTTCTATATGCTTTTATTATCTGGTTCTTTACACTAACTGTTGCCCTGCTGTTGTAACAGGGCAGACACCAACACCAACAGTCCTTTCGACTATTTTGGTGCATTTTTGGTCAAATGACTTCTCACTGAACTTTTCATTAGTCATGAGTCAGGTCCTCTCTATGTGAAAAAGCCACATTTTCCAAGTTTTCCAAGTGCCAAGCTTAGCCATCTATATTAAATGCAGAGTTGCTTCAACATTTCATTTATTTCCTTAGCTTGTTTATTGGTAACAGCACTATCATCTGAGTGCACTACTCAAAAAGCAGAAGCTAGAAAGCTAATTAGTAACTGCACCTCAAGGCTAAATGGAGTGGCATCATTTAAGACATGTCTTGGATGGTATACCAAATAAACACATCTTTTCATCTCTTTGCATTTAACATCATAGCATTTCCTCCAATGTCACATGTTAGTGATGCTGTTTCTGGCTTCTGCTTGCATGTCTGTATTATGTTTATCAGTTCTGATTGACTGAAGATGCAAATTTCTTTTCTTGTTTGTTGCACTTTTCCATCATCTACCCACTTCCTTTTCTTTTAGATAGAGGGTGTACTTTCATGGCTGTTTCATCCAAGTCATTTCATAGGAGGTTCTGATATGTAGTTGGACACCCACCATCCAAATGTGCACCAGTCAAATTCTAGATGGCACACCAAGGATTGAACCTGTGCCCTTTTAGTCACCCCCTGTGCTGTGTCCATTGTTGAATTATTCTCATAGACAAGAAAACTAACCTATTTTTCTATTTCTTCTACTTCTAATGTTATGTGGTTTTAGTTATTATACAGCTGCTATTTTTGTTAAAAAACTTATATTCTTTGTGATCAAAGACCATAATGCTGTTAAAATAACTATCCTGTTGCCCAAACAATCTTTTTGATTTTTAAATTTTTGTCATCCAGTTTTAATTCTGCTTAAGCTTTAGCTACCTGTTCAGGATTTCCTTTTGTAGTAAATTCAAGATACTCTAACGGAAGGGTTAACTTATATAATAGTCTTGGTGCTGATACCCAGTCACCACTATTAACTAAAATATTAAACTCTTTCAACCTAGAATTGGATCATCATTACAATCCCTTTACTTAAGTAAAATATAAAAGTTTGGGTTTGTATCATGCTTATTACAGTGCACTGTATACCATCCTTCCCCTACTGGGTACCACCTGTAATAGGTTTTTCTGAAAAATCAGAAATGTAATACACAAGGCGGTCATGTTATATTAATTATTATAACTTGCATGCACTGTAAATAGTACCACACAATCCAAGAAATATTGTAGAAGATAATAAAGCTCCAGTCATTAATCAGTACTTACATAAACTCTTTTCACAGTAGGCGAAACCAGCTCCTAAAGGATGCATTTGGTTTTCAGTTAAGGAAACTTTGATCTGAGCCTATTTGCTCTCCATAATTTATAACACTTTAGCAAGATTAGATCATTTTTTTGTAGAAAAGCGTGTCTGTCTTATAATACAGCAGTGTCCTGGCTTAAACTCATTTTTAAACATTATCTGTAATCTTACATGAAACTTTGTATAACTTCTTGTTTTAGCTAGGTCCCATATATCTCTGTGTTCCTTCATCTTATGAAACAAGTTATTCACTCTGTAAAACACACAAACTGAAATAGGATGTTCCACATTCCAAGGCTGAATCTTGCTTCAAAACATTCTTTCCTTATGTATAGAGCTTATTTATAGCAAAAAGCCATATGTTTCTGCTAGGAGGTCAGAGTTAATCCACTGTCAAACATGCTACAGCTTTGTAGATTCTACGTGTACTATATGTGCAAACATACAATTTCTGCCTTTCTACATCTGTGCATGAAAGAAATCTTATGTATTAGCTATATAAATACATATATTAACTTAGGTTAATTATATAAATTCTTGCAGAAAACACATATATGTATTTATTATATACCAGGAGAAATTAAGGTAAATGTGTGCTTACTGCATTTCTGAAATGCAGAAATAAAGCTGACTTACTCCACACCTCCAGTTCTGTCATTACAAAAACAGGTTCCAGTAGGGCCAATACTGTTGCCTCTTCTCTTCTTAGTATCCATAAATAGACTCCCTACTGACATCTCCTCCATAATATTATATGCCAGTGATGTGATAACATCTAGATCTGACCTTATACACAGTGTTATTAAAATCTCCCTGAAAATGACTTGCACATACTTTTCAAATGGCCTATAAAAAGGAGCTGATATCTAGTTCCAAGAAAAACTAATGCTATGCTTTTCCTAGAAAAAATATTCTATGTTTTTCAGAATCCAGCAGAACTTTTACCCCAAGACAAATTGGCTAATCCAAATTAACAAGGGGAAAACTGTTGAAAAACCTATAACATTCTGGTGTCTAGGCTTATAGTTAAATTTAGACCTTAACTTTCAGCAACATATAGAAGATACAAAGGCAACAATTAACAGAATGCTTTTTTGGACCTGGAAGGTTTCTTATTTCCTGTCCCTACAGAGCAGATCAGCGGTAGGTAAACGTATTTTCTTAGGCCAGCTTGAATATGTCCTTCCCCATGACAGTTGCCAGCAAGAAAAATACCACCCCCCTTTAAGTAAAAACAAATCAGTGTGTTGTCAATTCATAAGCATTATTGCAAGCTACTTGCAAAACAGCTGCCCATTCAACAATGGTCCGATATACTCCTTAGCCCCCTACTCTACATGTTCATTAAAATAGACTACTTCTGCCTTCTTTTCCTTCCGCTGTCTCATGATCGGGCAGTCACAGTAATACCTTAGAGTTCTTGACTCCACCACCCATCACTTTGAACCTCTCATAGCAAACTCTACTTCACTGACTACATCCTTTTTTATTCTAGCCACAAAACTCTGGGAATTCCTTTCAAATTTCAGTTTTCCCACATTTACAACCTCCCAGGAGTTTCAAAGATCATCTCAATAAAACTGGTTAAATGCAAATGCTTCTGACCTCCGTAAATAATAGGCCTACACCACTACCAATTTTTCCCACCCAAATCACACTAATAATTATCTAGTGGGTCTTATGTAATTCCACTCCACCCTGTTGCTCTCTGTCCACACATGCTCCTTTCTCCTGTTCTCTGATCTCTTTTACCCTAAATCAATATCCCCTTTTATAAGTTCTGTGTTTTTTTTAAATCAACTCCTGTGAACATCTTTTGTTTAAAAAAATAAATACTGTGTATAAAATATCGGTATTGTATATTGTTCTACTCCTTCTTTTCATATTGTCATAGTTTCTAACATTCTTGTTTTTCTCATTTGTTTTTACTGCTTAAAATTGTATGACTTGGCCGAGTTTGAAAATGGTCCATGGAGCCCTGGATCAGTGCTGTACCCTGGTTATCAAAACCAAATGTACAGATAAATAAAACATTTAGTTATGCTGGATAAGATCCATTTGCTAGTAATGTCATTTTTTGATTGGCTGGTTATGGTCCATATTTTGTTTTACTTTTAATTATGTTTTAACAAAAGTTTTTGTAAAACTGCCACTACATTTGGGTTCTGAGGTGTGTGTGTGTGTGTGTGTGTGTGTGTGTGTGTGTGTGTGTGTGTGTGTGTGTGTGTATGCCAACTTGGAAATGCCAAATCATTGGCAAGGAATACCCTTGTGATGCATCTATTGTTAGTTGTAGTGCATACTTAATTGTGAAGGACAAATGCAGCATGATATGAAACTCAAAAAAGTAGATCTGCAGCTTTTATGATAATGTTTAATTATTCTTTAACCACTGAAATGATGTAGGTGGATAGATATACTTCTGTTCAGTAGAACTGGTAGTATCACCATGTCATACTTATGAAGTTTGTAGCTCAGCCCTAATCATATTTGTATTACCATTTTAACAGTTGTTCGTATTCCTATTATATGTAACACGTGACAGAACTGGTTATGCAATTTCTTAGATCCTAATTTGCTGCTAATCTTTGTTCATGTGAAAAACACACTATCCATCTATATATTTGTACTAATCTCATAAGTTTTTATTTAATACGGTTACAGATTGTCTATGTAATTATCATTATTTGTATTCCTGTCATAGAAAATGTCTCCATAGGATTCCACAGAAAATTAGTCTCCCCAGCTGGGTTCTCCGAGTCAATAAATGTAAACTAAATAAATAACTAACAGAAAAAAATTGTCAGACTTTGGACAGTCACCCTAGTATTAAGTACCAGAAATTACTGAGGCCACTTCCTCTCAAACAAAAGAGGCAACAACTGCAACAAATAGAGCTTTGATTTCATAAAGGAATGTTGACTGAGAAGTGACTTGACTTGTTGTCTGAGACTGCATGGTTTATGGCTTTATTTGCTAAGCACCTTTGTAAACCTATCCATAATGTTTTCATTTCAGCTTCACACATTTTCCATGAAGGAGTAGATTAGAGCAGAATGGAAGTTTAAGGTACAACACATGGAGAAGTTGAGGTGCAGTGAACTAGCATAAGGATGTTTCATGTATGAAGGAACAGATAGTCTAAAAGAGCGAGATACCATTCTAATAAGTGGTAACTGAATTTGCCTCTTCTAAGGTAGAATGTGTACATCATAATTAGGAAGGAGAGTTGCACCTGCTAGCTTCTTAGTTTCACAGCTATTTTTCCTTCTCTTTTACAGTTGATTGGAATGTTGCTGGCCTGTTGTCTGTCCCGTTTCATCACTGCCAATCAATATGAGATGGTGTAACTAGGTGAGACTGTAAATCTTTAATAAACATCAGTTAATTATGTCAGTTAATTGAAATGCTATGCCAAGGTGTTTCTTTCCCCTTGTTAAATTCTTGTATTTCACTGTCTTAACTTATAGTATTGAAGTGCATCAAACTCTCTAGTAGAGTCAATAAATTCTATTTTTTTGCAGCTTTGTGCTCAGCATGGAGCATAAATCAAATGGTGACTCATTGTAATGGTTTTCATCTTACCATGGAAGCATGTGTGCCCACTGACTGAAGTGTTCATTTTACTTGTATAAAGTTAAGTCATCCCAGAACCATAAAGCCAGGTGACAACGTCTCTATTTTCCCAGCCAGCAAACCATAACTAAGGATTTGGGGGAAGGACTGTCTCCTGCGCATCCCTCATTTTGAGGTAATGCTGCTAATATGAGGAAGGGTATCATAGGTTGATGTAACTTCACCTTCAGTTTTATTATTGTGATTCTTTCCTATGCATTTCTACACATATCAAAAACAAATATAAACACAATGAAATGAAGTGAAAGCAAACAAATTACAAGTAGTACAACACTATTAATTATATTGATTCTTTAAGCGCAAAAAGAAGAATCCCAATACATAGACAGAATCCTTTCTTGCAATAACTGGTGATCAAAGTTCCATTATTGTTCAAAACTGAACTAGAATCAGTTTCATAGAGGCGCTCCCTGAAATAGCCAGGAACCACTGCAGTAGCCAGCATCTCCAAAGCAGCTACCAGAGAAACCTTGACGAGTGGATGGGTAACAGAAAATACACCCCTGGGATCACTTCATTGGCTCTTCTTGACAGGGGCTCAGTTAATTAACCAATGGGATGGCGAAAGCTAACAAACTCTGGCTAGGCTTATAAATGCCCTCGGGCAGATAGTCTAGTACCTACTTATGAACCTAAGAAAAATGCCATGAGAATGCTGAAGCTCCACACTAACAAGCTTCACAAAATGGTAGAATATCCAGACAGAATCTAAACTGATTCACTAATAAACAGCTGTGCTAAAAACAAAGTGTACTTAAGAGTCTGAGATCAAAAATTGCATAAAACAGAACCAACGTTCATCCATAGGCAGTCAATATCTCCATCTTTTGTCATGCGCACATAAGCATCTTTGTTCTTGCACATGAAACCTAAATGCATGTCTGGAACAGAGAAGTCTGGAATCTTGAGTTGCCTTTTGTTTGATGTCAGGCCAGAGTGATATAACTCATGTATCTTGTAAACAACTTGATTTCCAGCCTTTTCATTCTTAAAAAGCCATTTATTTGTACAGAGTCGAAACTTGGCGTCCACTTATTTTCGGAGTATAAAACCAGATGTGGATTCCATTGTCTGTTTTTACACACTGTGCAGATCTTAAGTTGACCATTGCATGGTGCTCCCTTTCCCTACAAAAGGGATGCTTGTTTTCTGTACAGACTTAGTAAGAAGACCTGTACAGAAAACAAGGCTGACAGTTTGACACTTTGTCTTTGAAATAATTGCCTTGTATTTAAAAACACGTATAGGGAAGATGGTGATGACTGACTGCCTGGCTGCTTGTGTTTACGGTTGTAGATGTGGCTACGAATGATAAGCATAGCCCCTTTCTGTTTTCAGCATGTGATGTTTTCCGTCACTGCTGGTATTCTGACTTTTCATCACTATCATTTTTACTTTCATGTGCACTCTGCACTTGCCATACTATAATATGACAGCATTCCTGCAGGTGTTCATAGACTTCTTCATTGATCCAGTGTTGAAACTCCTAACTAACCAATTCAACTACAGCGACTTATATTGTCCGTCAATAATACTAGAATTAAGCTAGTATAAGACACATAACTACTGGGTATAATAATTGACCACTAATTAAGATTTAATCAGCCATGCCCAATATACTGTTAAAAAAAACAAAAACAACCATATACTAGGAATTCTTTATAAAGTCAAATCTTTTCCATCGGACAGTGCACATTAAGACCATAGCTCAAACCTATCTACTCTCAAGTCCCTTGTATGCTTTATCAGTTTTGGCTAATCTACAATCCTGTCAGTTAGCCAAACTGGAGCTATCATACAAAGAAGTTTGCAAATAACCACATTAACCAAGCGCATCTTTGCTTTGCAATTCAGTCCCTTAACTGGCTGAAGCTACCTAATCTATTAGCCTTAAGACAGCCTAGGACATCCCCGGCTTCCCAGACAGATGCTTTGCCACCAGAGAGTTAAGCTGGTACTCATCCCACAGAGAACTGTGTTTACTGTACCAACACTTAGAGCTTCGTCAAAATCTAGAAATCATAATGGTGGCTGCTTATACACTGTATACATTGCTAAGCTGTGGAACTGTCTTCCAACAAATATAAATAAAATCTCATCTACTGTTTAAAATACCGTGAAAACATATCTATCAACAAAGTGGTCCTGCATTTGGAACACCCCTATTCCTAACCCCCTTCTTAGTCTAATCATTTTCTGCATACATTTTAAAATCCCAATAAAGTCATATCAAGAAAATAATCCATCTTTTCTGTCAGCACCATTGCAAAGTCCCCACCTTTGCAAACAAATCATGAGTATCTCAAAATCTCACCTATCTGCATGCCTCAAGTGAATAACTGGTTGGATGAAACATGTGTATCCCTTATCTACTGTTTGTGTGCTACAAATTTCAATGTGACTTTATACATAAACAGTAAAATAATGCTGAGTATTCTTTAGATATTTGTAACTTTAGCATGCTGTAAATGCTATATAGTGTACTTAAAATGGTGATCATCTGTTAAAGTAGCTGTGTGTTATGTAGTATATGTTTATTGTTAGCTCATGTTACTTGCCTGTGAAAAAGTATGCAATATAGTGCTTTTCTCCCCAGGACTACACTGAAAAGGGACTTTGCCCTGTTGGTCTTCCTTTGTAATCAAAGGCTAATAAATAGATAAATAAAATGTAGAGTACTGTGTGTTTTAAGCTGACCTTACCTGTCGCATTTCATGACACCAGTAGTGATGTCTTCATTAATATTCTGTACTGCGTTTTTCTCTGAGCCTGCTTGTAGGTAGCACCCATGACATTGATATATACCTTACTGAGTTGTTCTGCAAGCTGTTGCTGGTAGCACCCATGACATTGATATATATCATACTGTGATGTTGTGTAAGCCTTCTTGTTGACAGCTCCCATGACATTGATATATACCTTACTGTGTTGTTCTGTAAGCTGTTCTGGTAGCACCCATGACATTGATATATACCTTATTTTGTTGTTGTAAGCTGTTGTTGTGTAAGCCTTTTTGTTGGTACCACCCATGCTAGTACTGTTGCTGCTATAGTATACACTACTCTGTGTTTTAAGCATACCTTGCTTTTGACATCTATGCCAGCAATTTAATCTTATCTGCATTAATATGATCTGTTTGTGTTCTATCCACTTTTCTGTGAGCTTTGTGGGCCCTTCTTCCCCTCCTTGTAGGTTACCTACCTGGCACCATTTCTTCTTGTATTGCCCTGCTATAGTAGTGATTACATATGTTGTGTCTTTTGCAAAAAAGGTAGTATAATACACAGCTAACCTTTCATCTAGCTGTAATCTCTCTGTCCCAGATCTCACTTAGCATGGGACCACAGCATGTTCTTATGTTGTATACTTCCAGCCCCTTACTAATAGGAACCCTGACACAGTGCAGGAACTGCCTCATATTCATTAAAACCCCTACCAAATACAGGCTCCACCTATGAGAGATGTAAATACTTATTTAAATTGGAGGGTAACCTGTCACAAACCATGTTTTCTAGGACACAACATACTTCCAACCCACTGTAGTCTGACTCTAATACTTGGCCGACATATGCTAAGGTGCTGAAAAACAATCCCTTCCTACGCCTTCTGACCAGTGTACTAATAGACCTAAAGGTCAGCCGCCTGCCTCCACCTAACTCACTGTGCAGCTGCATGCATGGTTTCTTCCGTAAACACTGGTCACCCAAACTGCATGTCTAAGATGCTAAGTCTGCCAGAGCATGTTGCCACCAAAGACAATATACTAGTTATCAATGACTCCATTGTGAGATATACTGATGAGTCACCAGACTGAGTAAATATAGGAGTGACTCTAAGGCACTAGGCTACAATATGTCACAACAATTTGTAGATCCCACTATTTAAGTACACATATGACCTGGTCATTGCTCATGTGAGAATGAATGATCTAGGATGCTCCACCCTGGGTGAGGTGGAGAGAGGCATGGTTGAACTCTGTGTTTATAACCAAGACTAGGAAGAAGCTAGTCCTTAGCAGCATCTCATCTTCATTATGAATGAAGTCACAATTAAAACTAAAAACAATTCATCAGTAATTGGTGTTATTCTACCAGGATCCAATGTCTTTCAGCATGGGAGGTGATGGCTGACAGTTCTGCCTGCTTTGCCAGGGATGGACTCCATCTCTTCCCAAGGACATCTGCATATTAGCTAGTTACACCTCACAGTGCCTTTTGTAAGCAAAGCCAGTCTTCTAGACATTCCAGCTTAACAAATTGTAATGAAGCCTGTTTCAACTTGTTGTGGCTTAGCACTAGAAATCTAAACAAGATAATGCTGCCTGACCTTGAGGCCCTCCTCTCCCTTAAGCATGTACATATCTATATAATTATTGAAATGTGGTTTCAGTGTAATAAGAATACTCTGTCTTTACTTCAGTTTAGCACCTATCACTCATTCATGCCCTCTGTCATGGATGGTGGGGTATCTATATTCACCCACAGTCCTGCTACCTCAAGACAGATTCAACATGATAGTAACCTTGATCACATGGACATACTGGTGTCAGTTTACAAGTGCAATTATCATTCTATCACCAGCTATAGAACCACTTCTAGCTCCCACTGTCCATGACACCTACTTCAACTAATCCCTAACTGTTCAGCTGATTGCAATCCTCTTGGGTGACTTTAGCTGTTAATTTATTAAAAGGCAGATATACACAGCCAACAGCAAATATGCACCTTGGTTTGTTAATGTTATTAAAGCCAACTCTGGTGACCAAATATTACCTTTTCTGACTAGAAATTCCTTGACATTGTTCTCAATGATATAGTACTCTGAGGACCTTTCTTTTTTTTTTTCTCAGTGGGGGAGGACCTTCCTTTGTTTTCTCTCAACTTAAGAGGTACAGTGGCCCATCAGATTAGAGAATTGCTTAAGACATTGGAAGGCCTTGCTATGGCTCTGCACCACAGAAGTAATCTCAAAAGAGTCAGCAAAGATCTCAGGCATAAGATCAAAAATTATTAAGCAAAGTCTGAGCTCAGTACTGCCAGCTTTGAGAAATACAGTACAGTCATAAGGCTTTCTTTAAATATGTTAGGAATCTCAGAAGCAACATACAGTATTGCATGGACTGGTTAGTGGCCATACCAGTACTATCTATGAAGTCAGAGTGAGTTATAGTGATACTTATAAATTGTGGTATCGGGAGCCCATAATCCCTCAACCCTAGTCAGTCTAGCTTTGTAAAAGGTAGGACGTGCCTACTGAACCTGGTGAACCTCTTTGAGAATATGACTGAAGCATTGGGTATGTCAGCTGGTATGCACTGTCTACCCAGATCTAAGGACTTTTATACTATTATATAATCAGTATTATTGAAAAGCTCATCCACTTGAAATATAATCCCCTAAGTAACTTGCTGCATAGCTAAGTGGTGCACAGACAGATCCCATACAATGAGTGTTGGTGGCACACTTTCCTCTGAGAGGTTTGTCACCAACAGCATCCCACAGAATTCAGTATTGGGTCCACTCCTGTTTGGCATGTATTTCTCAGATGTTCAAGATGAAATCAAAGGTCTGTGGCTGAAAGAGTTTGTTAATGCCTGCAAACTTTGTGTTGTCATTAACTTTCCTACTGACGTCAGTAATAGTCTGCCAAAACCATGATAGTACATGATGCCATGACCATGAACTTAAGCTCACTGTAAAAATGTATATAATAAAAATAATAATAATCTTTGTAAAACAAGAAAACCTTTGTATCTACCACATAAATAATTCCCCATCAAAATTGATGTAGATGTTGGGGACCTTTAAACATTTATAGACAATGAAATCTTACATGATCACCATGTATTTCATCAACTATTGTTAATAAATCTTTTTACCTTTCCAGAAGTGATGTATAATGTTTGCAACTAAAATTGTCAGTATGATTTGTGATGTATAATGTTTACAACTAAAATTATGTGACTATGGTTTGCTTTCATTTATATAAATGTGATTTCCTACATCATATGTGGTAATTTAATACAGGCGCTTCTTGTTAAAAAAAAATCATAACCTGCATATCTAAGGAATGTATTATCTCCCTCTACTCCTCCTTAATTAGGCCCATAACAGAAAATAAAGCCCCCTTGGCTTGCATATGTACAAACATATTGTCCAACTTGAAAAGAAAATCCCACTCCTGAAAAAATAAAATCTCAGGCATGAACTTGTTAGATTACATTAAGTGACTAAAGCCCAATCCTGCCTGACCTCTTTCACAGTAAAAAAAAAAAAAAAAAAAAACGAAATACCACCAGTCCACACTCTTAAGAACCTAAATCTATCTTGTCCTTTTAACAGAAGCTGTTGGTGAGATAAATAACTCTATCAAGGGACTCCCTGTTTATGGAATAAGCTTCCATTATGCAGCAAACAAAGTAGCTTCTTAGCTCACTTTTAAACCAAACTTGGTGAGTGAAACAATCAAAAAAATCCTCTGGCCTGAAATAAGCAGCATTTATTTCACTCAAACAAATCCAGAGTATAATATTTAGTGCTTTTGTCCAACATTTATTACTCTTTATCAGAACACTTGAAATAATAAATCATTGTCTTATACAAGTTTAAAACATGTATCATATCACAAGGCACCTGGTAAGATATGTGAAGGCTGCCAGCCTAGCTAGATATAATTTTGTAGGTAATTCTGTCATTTGTAAATATTAATGTAAGCCACGGGCTTGTTCTCTTAAATATGAAAAGACTGCAGTGGACGTGGAACTGCAAAAATGTAACAACAGTGCACCCTGCTGTAACAAAGCTGATAAGTCAAGCATGGTGAAATTCTTTGATCTAAAAATCAGAGCCGAGATGTCTAGAGGGAGGCATTCTGGCTATTGTTTTGAGGCCAAAGTTAATGGCTGGAATTTGCATGTATAATTTCTTTTATGGCTCTGGTTCCTGACCAGCTGCAAGATCAAAAGGGCTATTAACCTCAGAGTCTGTTAGCCTGGGAACCAGAAATAAATGATCTAATCTAAAATGAATCAGTGGTACCGTGTTATCAATTTAAGGGCAGAAAGAATGAGACCATTTTGAACATTTCTCTTGAGAACATCCAACTTACCACTCTGTGTATATATGTAAGTAGGATTTTAGAACTGTGTTTTCTCTAAGATATAGGTAGGAAATAGGAAGATTAGACTAGTTTGTTTTTCTGTGATGTCATAACTTTTCTACTGTATTATTTTAAGTATTTCTCTGTGATCTCTTAACACTTGATTACCACTGTGCAGTAAGAAGCATTGTCTTGTGTTTTTATTATTTATTATTAAATATTTTAAAACCTCTCCACTGTGGCTGTGTTGTGTAGAGAAAATTTAAGCTCTAAGAGTACATTGCATGTATATAGTGATACTGTACCTAGTCACTCCAAATAAGTCTTGATTGTTTGGTTGCACTTACCATTTGGATAATAATATTGCACAATATAATTGGACACCCTTTCATAAGGGCCTTTGAGTAGCTGATAAATATTACCTGGGTGGTGGCAGTGATTTCTACCGTATAGTCTGGGTAAAAGGGGCACAGCTGGAGAACCTGTGCCAGCCTTTCCCAGGAGTGTCTGTGTGGTTGTATAAACTCTTATCTCAAAGTGTGTATGTGTCAGCTACTTGGGCAGGGACACAAAGCACTGGTTGGACAGAGAGGGTGCTGGAGGTTTTAGCTTGCCCACTAGGCTGAGATCTGGACCCTATAGCTGTGCCAGTGGGGAGTCTTATTGGGGATCTGGAGAGAAAGGGAGAAACCAGCCCCAGACTGACTGTGATCTCTGTGTGCTCTTAAGGGAAATTGTACTTTACTGTGTGTGTATTTATTATCCTTTCCCTATATGGACGCCCTTCACTGGTGTTAGTGGTGAGGATTGAGGCTCCTTGATTTCTGGGCCAGTGCACTGGTATCACAGCACCATCAACTGATCTTTTAAAATACATGCACATTTATACACATATTAAACAATGTCACACTTTTAAGATTTTGTCATGAGTTGGTGGAAAACCTGTGTTTTATCAGAACTGGTTGGGAAAATGTGCTTTTTTGTAAAAGGTTTGCTGATGACCTTTCCTTTGTTTAGAAAGGGTCTTTATCACAAATATATACATTTTGAGAAGAATTTAATAATTGTACTAGTTTTTTTTTTATTTATTTAGTGTGAGTAATGCAGAAAGGTTAGTAAATTTCTTAGATATAACTTTAAAACTTGATATTGCAAAATGTTTATTTTATAGTTCTATTTTTAGGAAAACTACATTTATTAATAACTTGCATTAGAAGAGTTCACATCTACACTGTTTAAAAAGGAATATACCGAGAGGGCAGTAATTAGAGCTTCTAGCTTAACAACAGATGATAAATTTGATGAGGAAATTAATTTAATTGTGGGTATTTGTGGAACAGGGTTATGATATCACCTTGTTACTTCAAACAGTAGAAAAAAATTAAAAGAAATAAAAAAATATTTTTTCCTGTTCTTAGATCAGATCTTCATTTTGATAAAGATAATATATTGTATTTCTAAAGACAGTTCTAAAAAAGTGTTAAGTTTTAGGATTTTTACTTTGGAATCTACAGACAAAGCATGTATTATGAAAAGAGTGAATAACAGGAACTGGAAAATTGCATTAGGGAATCAGGATTTGGTGAATATTATAGGTACTAAACCTCATTCTGTTTTTAAGAGACCCTAGATTATAAAGTTAATTTTGGAATGTAGTTCTTCATTTTCTGACCACTTAAG
Organism: Protopterus annectens; assembly: GCF_019279795.1. Classification (NCBI taxonomy): domain Eukaryota; kingdom Metazoa; phylum Chordata; order Ceratodontiformes; family Protopteridae; genus Protopterus; species Protopterus annectens. Next base: position 341,821,232 of record NC_056735.1, read on the forward strand.
GATAAAGGTTTTGGGGCATAAAAGGCTGGGTAATTGTACTACATGTAGAATCATCACCAAAGTACCTAATTTATTTTTACAGAGTTATAATAGAAGCATAAATGTCAATGGGTGTTTAATTGTAGAGCTACATATATATATATATATATATATATATATATATATATATATATATACACCAATATGTTCTTTATATGAAGTGTTTTATGTAGGCCAAGACAGTTAAATAAAACAATTAGTAAACATTTATATGCTATTAAATCTGATAACATAATGCTTCATTTAAACACTCACAGTGTAAACAGTTTAAAACGTTTTTATTTGTTGTTGTTGATTGTGGTTACTGCAGTGTTAAAGTGAGGATTTATTAAAAAAAGCTTAGAGCACAAAGAAGGTAAATGCCAGATTTTATTGAGATCTGATACCCCCCCCCCCCTGGTTTAAATGGGGCAATTAGTAAAACATGATTTTTAAATATCATAAAGTCAAAAAGATGTTAAAAACATCATGAAAGGTTATTTTATATTATTTTATCTTAATAATGTTATACTGTTTAATAATTTTATGTGTATAAAGGTGCATGTATTTTTATCACTTGACTGTGCCTTGTAATATGATACTTGTTTTAAACTTGTGTAAGGAACTGATTTACTATTTCAAGTGTTCTGATGATGTGCAATGGATGTCAGACAAAAACGGTAAATGTTATACTTTTGATTTGTTAGAGTGCATTACACTTTGCTTGTTTCAGCCTGGATTGGTTTAATGATTTTAATACTTCACTGGAGATTCCCTTTGTTCTGAGAAACTTGGGGAGTGGATGGTATAGCAATAACCACATACAATGTGGGTAATGCCGAGCCACGGTTGGTGTGGTTTGGTCCCGTGGGTAAATTTAGCATTACAACGATAGATAAAAATATTATTTAAGACCAAAGATGGGTTATTGCTATTATATATATTATTTGAAAGAAACTATTACTTTTCTTAAATATTGGCGCAATTATGACTACTGTTTACTGCCACTTCGCGATGTCTTGGCATCGGCGGCGATTTCTGATAACTGAGCCTCGCGGCCGTAAACAATGGCAAAAAGCAACGGAAGTTAATGAGTTTAATGATGGAGTGTAGTTTTAAAATAAGCAGTTTAACGCGTGGGGCATTATGTTAAGCAGCGGACATCTCCGTTGCTTATTTTCGCTGGCTCATATATTAAACTTTCATTACGGAGATTCACGCAACGAGAGCTGTTGCTTTCTCGATGCACAATTATACTGCTTACCGCTATGTTAAAAGGGTTTAACATGGCGGGGCACAAAATAAACGCGGAGATCCGTTGCTTATTTAAACTGTCTGTATGTTAAAGAAATTGTTGTTAATGTTCGCGGTTATAAAAGGAAAAAGTCGGGCGGACCTTTTTCCGTTAGTATAACTCGATTTGAACACGGCTGGCCAATCGGCGTTGCGCGTTTTTTTGGGGATCATGGTATAATATCCTTTAATTCCCACCTGCATTGTATTCTCAGGCCCACATAGACAGAGGGAGCAAGTGGTAGGTTTGTCCATGTCTGGTCTCCTAGTAATGCACTGGACTGATTGCCTGTAATGAAACTAAGAATGTATGACATTTCTTCAGGTATCTAACTCTTTCAGGTGGTTGACAACCTGAGCACTCCAGTCTGTCTATCTATATGAAGAAACATTTCTTCTAAAGAATGTGAGCTGTCTGCTCAGTTTTTTACAACTAAGACTGTATCATTGAAGACTGTGTCATCCTCTATTACAAACTCAGTATTTGTAGGCACTTTCATACCTGAGTTTCCAACTTGGGTATGATGTGAATTTCAGCAGACTACCTGAACTTTTTTCCTTGATATCAGACTTGCAGATTGTTACATGCAGTCTGGATTTTTGCCCAGCAGGACTGGCTTTCAGCTGTCTTGACATGCTTGGACCAGTGATTTACTAAACTGTCACTGCATCTTCAAGTGCTGGAATGGAATTTTTCCATCTAATTTAAAGAAAGATTTTTGTTACTCCAGTTCTGAAAAAGCATAATTTAGATCATGGTGATTTCTGTAAATACCACCTCATCCATAATCTTCTATTTGTAAGAAAGGTTATTGAGACGGTCACTTGCTCATAGTCTGACTGTGTAATTTTGGAACACAGTGTTCGTGATCCACTCCAGTCCGGTTTCTGCACCAGCGTATTATTCAGACAGTCCTTACCCAGGTCTTAAATGACCTCCTCATTTTGATGAGGGCTCACTGGTATTATTCTGCATTGGTCTTCCTTGATTTCTGTTTCGCATTTGAGAAGGTAGATCATAATATTTTTCTTGATTGCCTGTGAGTCTACTGTAGAGCTACCACTGGTACTGTCCTTGAATGGTTTGCCCCATACTTTACAAATTATACCCAGCAGATTATTTCCAGGGTAAAGTCATCCACTGATTATCCTAATGTGTCTAGAATCCCTTAGGGTTCTGTACTTTGACCGTTATTGCTTTCCATGTCTGTGCTACCATTAGGTGAGCACATCAGAGAGTGAGTGAGGTCTTCAATATCATTGCTATGCTGATGATACTCTGCCTTACCTCTGTACGTCTTCTCAGGATATATTGCCTGCCATGGGATTCATTAGTTGAGGTTCTGGGGTGCATCTAAAACTGAATGACTATTACTCATCTGTGGCTGAGCAAACCCTGTGCTGTTGTCATGGCTACTCATGCCACCTTGAGGGAATGTAATTGTACAACCCTTAACCCTATTGTCATTTACAATGATGCTGGATTCGTTTTTATGAAAAAGGTGAAAAATATCGGTGTGATTTTTGATGGCAGATTGATACTTGAGGACAAGGTATCTGTTGTGAAAGTGATGTCTATCATCGCTCAGTTTAAGCACCTTCTTCGTCCTGAAGACCATTCATTAGTGATGCATGCATTGGTGCCAAAATTGCAAGTACTGTAGCTGTCTCTACCTGAGACTGCCTAATAGTGAGTTTCATTGTTAGCAGTTAGTTCAGAATTCTACAGCACTGCTACTTATATGTATTTCATGTTCATGTTACCTTCACGTTACGTCTGTCTCCAGAGTCTGCAGTAGCTACCTCTTTGAACCTCTATGACCTTTAAATACTTACTGTTAGTTTATTTAGCCATACACAGTTTGGGTCCTCCCTACATTAAGAAGCTGTTGTGCCTCTGTTGTCTAGTTAGATCCTTATGTTATTTCTTGGAGCTTTTGGAGGTTCCAAGGGGGCATCTGGAGACTTTTGGTATTCAGGTCTTCTTTCACCAGGCTCTTTGCTTCTTCAGCAACTGTTTTTCAGGGGCTTAGGGAGTCCCCATTGTCTGGATTTAAAATGTCTCTCAAAACTTATTTGATTTGGCTTTTAATTCTGCTGACTTGTAGTAGTATTGGTTCATTTTACTGTATTTGCTCTATTTTATGAAGTTTTAGATATTTGCTATAGCACAACATGTAACTTTTAAAGTTTATCTTACTATCGCCACAGGTGTTGCCCAGTGTGCATTGTTAATTTTATGTTTTTTTCTGTGAATTATCTGCATTTATTTAATTTTGTTTCTTTTTATTATAATGGCTGTTGAAGACGAGCACCTTAACAGACGATTTTGACTTTGCTCCAGTTCTAGGTTTCATGATGTCTCAGGCAGTAGAAAATATTACATTTCAGACAGTAGAACCACAAATACACCTCACAGCTTCAGTCAGTTTCTATGTAAGATGATGCTAGAAGTGCTACTTCCAGGGTTACATCTACAGCCATACGAATGTCGTGACTGCAGCTGTTTTCACAGAGCTGAAATTTGTTTTCATTAATGTCCTTTTATGGGTTATGTTCTGCATCTTCAAGAAAACTGAGAACAGAATAAGGAACCACAGCAGTACAGCAAATCTGTCCTTACCATGAACAGACTATTTCACTCTGATTATATGATAGGATTTCTGCAGGAAGTGAGCACAACTTTCAGACCCTCCACTTTCTGCCAAAGGCTGTGTCTCCAATTTCACCCATGCTTGCAGCTTTCATTCTGCAGACCACGCAGCAGTCTTGGCTAGGCAGGATTTCCTTCTCTTTCATCCTTGGGCAGCAAAGTACAAGGCAGTTTGTAGTTTTGAAGAGGCTTAGGAAAATGTTACTGATGACCAGCGGGTGCAGTACAGAGTAAAGAATTGTAGTCTGTTGATTGGAAGAGATCAGCCTCTCCAGTTTTCCTGTAATTGTGCACATGATGCCACCAAACATATTTTATTCTTTAAGAGATCGCCGTTGGGAGGCTCCACTCAGAAGATGAAGGCCTGGGTTCTAGCCACGACTGTTCCTAATGTACAGTGAAACTAGGGAAATCAAACCTGTGCTTTAGCTTAGTGCCATCATCACTTTCTGTCTACAATTTTTTAAAGTCAAACTGAGTGTCAAAGTCTTTGGAGACGCAACAGATGCTTATATTTTGCCCTGGGTCCCAGCACTTTGTTATGGGACCTACATGTTCATGGAGTACCTTATATGGGGGCAGCTCCTACTCTGTAGGAGGTGCACTGATTTTACCAAAGAACAAATAACCAAATCTAAGTAGAGCTCCTTTACTCCAAATATAAATGAGTTGTTTAAACCAAATAATTGCAGGAATGCAGTTCAATTCAGTGTCCTTTTAACTCCTGTACAGGCTATGGGCTCCTATCAGTAACTCATCCATCCATCCATCCATCCATCCATTGTCTATCTATCTATCTATCTATCCATTATCCCTCTTTCCCATTTTTGCACATGGGGTCGGGATGTCACTTCAACAGTGACAGTCATCTAAAACCTAGATTTATACCACTGTGTGGCTAGCCCTGCTGTAGTAGTTCTTCCACACCACACACTCGCACTCATGCCCATGGCCAATTTAGAGTGTCCAGTCCATAAGGAAACTGGAACACCCGGAGGAAACCCACATGAACACAGGGAGGGCATGCTGACATCATACAGAAGGCACTCCAGCTGAGAATCAAACTGGAGAACCTTTTGCTGTGAGGTGACAATACTATCAACTGTGTCTTTGTGCTGTATCAATAGCTCATAAAATGGTTTATTCATGACAGGAAAGAATACAGTTTCTTTAAGAGAACCCAGTGCAAAATGGTCTTTAACCACTCCAGGCTTTCTTCAAGAAGACAGAAATAAACAAGCTGTCCCCAGTTTATTGCAGGTTTATGCATACAATGTAGGTGTAATAGGCAGGCATCTACTCACCAGAATGGTGCTTCAGCACAGGTACAGCATACTGCAGTATGGGAATCAGGAAGTGGGCATTTTGAGCCAATGAGATGGTCAGCCAATTTATAACAGAAATTGAGTTGCTTAAGGAACTGTGCAGTTTCTACATTTATATTCAATGAAAGGGTCTGAATAAGCCACACACACTGAGAATTTTGTTTTGTGGGACATGCATGACAGAGTTGTTAAGTGGGTTGAGGATTAGAAAGCAACCCATATTTTTGAGGTTTGAGAGGATCTCATTGGTGTTGCAGTTGATTTCTTGGCATTAATGGCTAGTTTAGTTTTTGAAACAGTCATTGCCAGACAAAGGAAAAAATAATTTGTCTAGGGAGATCATTGGGAATATCATTAACAAATTGTGTTATTAATATCCTTTCTTATTAGACAAATGCTTCTTGTGTATACTGTTGGAAATGAGTCAGGTTGTTAGCAGTTGGACATTTAATTTTTAAACTGTCACTTCCTTTTTCTGTTTGCACATTTGGAACTAAATTTGTTTTTTTTATTTTTATTTGACGTTTGCTTACTAGGAAGGTCTGACTGGGACAAGTGTGCCCATTTTCAGTGGAGGCCTGGAGACAAACGCTCCAGTAACAGAAGCATTTACATAAGCATTAATTACATTAGGGCTTCACTTTGCTTTACAGTTTTCATGAGACAAGTGAATTAATTACATTGGATTTTCACTTTACATTGTACATAATTTGGATGTGTAACATATTAATGTTAAAGTCTTGGAGACTACACCTTTTATAAAAGTATAACGTGATTTGTATATATCTATTAGTAAAATATGAGCTAGAACATACAGCATGGGATACGTATGAGTTAAATGTAGTGTGATAATGGGAAAAAAAGATGGGAGTAAAAATATTTTAGCAATTCAAGTGAAGTGTGGAAAAAGTGAAAATACAGGACATAAACATTACTAGGAGAGAGTTTGTAAAAGTTTGATAGGAAATGGTAGGATAAGGGAAGGTGTGAGGGCATAGACTACCTCTCAACCTCTTACAGCAAGATATCTGGACAAAGACGTAAATAAAAGTGGGACAAAGGCCCAAAAATAGGGACAATTTTTAAATATTGCTCTTACAAACTTAGAAAATTAATAGAATAGCAGGTTTTGCAATAGCAAGAATTTTCTGAAGTGTATGAAGTCTGAAACTCAAATGTTTGTCGTCATATTCTAACTTCAGTCTTGAATGATTTGCCACAAAAAAACACAATTTTATAAAAAATGGACCAAAAATATGAGGCAAATCTGATGTACTTTTCAGATTTTGAACACAGGCATAACCATATTTTGGTGAAATTGTCTTATTATTCACTGTTAATGTAACCTCACAAAGTACAGAAGTCATTTTCACCCACTTTCTCTTCTTGTTCTCCAAATATTTCTAATGGCCCACAGAATTTATTCCAGGAATGAATAGCAATTGCTTGAAAACAAGTACTTTTAAATGATTTTAACTACTTCACTTTGCTCAACTTCTGTTCTTTGAAGTTGTTAGTTTTGTTTGTTCATGTTCAAACATCAACACTAGCAAAGCTGGGTGTCACCCCCCCCTGTATACTCAGTATTTCAGATCAGATGAATGGAAAACTATCTAAGGCACTATTGTCAGCAGTGTGTGTGCGCGCACGCGTGTGTGTGTGTGTGTGTCTATGTGGAAATTATTGTTTATTTATTTGTTTACAGGGAAAGTCTGATTAGGCACAGATGCCCTTTTTCAGTGGAGGCCTGGGGATAAAAGCTCCAAGGTATTATATTTAATGTAATCAGTATCTACAGTAACACCTTTTATAATGCAGTTTCAGTGAATACTTAGCGTAATAGTCAGTATACTAACATTTGTATTGATATTCATAAACATTAAATGTACACTCCTTGCAAGGGAGCCCGCAGGATTTTTTGCAGGGGGGTGCAAACCCAGAGCCCCACCCACATAGCTCACCCCGCCCCCTGCCAACACAGCCCCGCCCAAGTCCACCCACCCCAAGCCCCGCCCACACAGCCATTCCAATGTCCCATTACTTGGCTATTTCTCCCCATTTACTGTAGACACTGTTCAAATCTGTGTGCATACTGTGTTATGCTTTAGTTCTACAATGATTACAGGCAGTTGGATTTAATTTACAACTTTTATTTCAAACATTATAGCCCAAACACCGAGACATTTACTAAACCTAAACAAAGCAATAGTCTTACAATGAAAACAGACTTGGCATTAAAGCTTCTCTACTTTTGAAACTTGCATTCAATGAAACGGCATTGAAACCCACATTCAGAGAAAATGCATCTGGCCAGTGGCAGGTTATTTACCTTTGAACTGTTTAAGCAATAGGCTCCTTGCACACCGTTAGGGCCATGCAAAAGTTATTTGATTTACCTGATTGTATTAATTATAATATGTAATTGAATTATATCCCTTGTATTATACAGCAACACTTGTTTGAGTGTCGCTGCCGAAGTAAAAGTAATCTGAATAATTCCACATTAAAGATATCTGAAACTAATGAAGATGTTGTTGCTAGAAAACTGTATATTTCAGTGTTTCATCTACAAATTCAGTGCCTGCTGCCATCAAAGAATAAATTGTAAATGTTAAATTAAAAAAATGGTAAGCTGGTATATTGCAATAGAAAATGGATGACAAGCTGAAAAACAGGTTCATAGTTATTAGGCATCTCATCCAAAGGAGGACATCCTGAGGACTGCAGCATACAAATGTATATGCTGTAGGAATAGAACCTCAAGCCTTTACATTAAGATGCAAGAATTCTACTTGTGGTGCTACTAACATAGCTTTAAAACTTTATACCACAATAGAGATACCATTTGCTAAACAAAATGGTTGCACATTGTAAATAGACTTGGCATGAGCAGCAGTGAACTTCGCTTCCCTTAAAACTCACAGTTCCTTGAAAATGCACTTGAAAATTCCACCTGCTAACTAACTTGGGCATTTCACTTTCTCTCTCTCTTACAAAGATACCACACCCCTCAAGGCCTCACCCTTAGTGCAAGAAATCTTGACAAAGCCTAAAATAAATAGGGACAGATTATAAATATGGCTCTCAGAAACTTAGAAAATTGCAAGAGTAACAGGATTTGTGTTGGTATGCATTTTTCTAAATGACATGACATCTAAAACTGAAATGTCTCATTATTTAGCAACTTCAATCCTTTTTAAGAGGAATATGGGGCAAAAATCTGGACAGCTGAGGGGTATGCTACCTCCCTCTTATACACACACACCAAATAATTCTGGTCAGACTTGAATTAGTTCTGGGAAGGTTGCACTGAACGGCACTGTGCTTGATCTGAAGTGGGTGAAATCCTGGTAGCTAGTGATTGCAGCTCAGCAATGTGGAGCATTAAAGCATTTTTAGCAGAGCATTGTTTCATCACTACCTATTGTGTTTGCACATAAGCTGTAGTTATTTCAAACATTTGCCTTTTTGATTACTACAGAGTACATTTACCCACCAGAGCTATTGTGTTTTGACTTCAGTGTGGAGCTAGTTGTTGCGGGCTTGGCTTTTAAGTAAGGTAGCAATGCTTATTTACCATATACCATTAAAGCCACCCAACTACAAGTGTACTAACACACAGACACTGCTATAAGACACTGGTCTCCAATAAAATGTAATGAACTTCTGAAAACACTGTAATCCTGTCCTTTTATTACAAATACTGTCATATGCATTTCAATACCCAAGGCTTATACATTATCTAGCTATGTAAATATTCTCTGCATGGCAACAACGAAAAGGCTTTCAATGCTGGCAATTCTTTAACAATATGCTTACTAAAGCTTACTTGCATCTTACAATGTCCGACAAGCTTACTAAAGCTTACTTGCATCTTACAATCTCAGACAAGCTTACCTGATGTTCATTAAACCATGGCTACTTAAACAGAGCAACAGGACACTGTGATAGCATGCAGTTCCTGAATAATAAGAAGCATAAATCAACAGTATAAAAATCTGATAGAAAACCAGAACATTTTGCAAAATCAAGGACAGATGAAAAGCCACGGTCATTTGTGTTCTACTTTGGATGGGGAATACTCTGCACACTTACTGCATAACTGCTTCTTGCCTTCCTTGGACACATCCCGAGCCACTACAATGGGGCTGGGGTGCAATAAGTATGTCATAATTTGAAATGTCTCTGGCTGACAGTGATGACTGACACTCCTACCTCTCATCTTCAGAGCAAGAAATCTGGACAAAGCCATACATAGAACTAGAAGTGGGACACAGGCCCAAAAATAAGGCCAATTTTTAAATATTGCTCTTATTAACTTAATAGAACAGGTAGATCTTGCATTAGTACAAATTTTCTGAAGGGTATAAAATCTGAAACTCAAATGTCTGCCATTATTTTCTAACTTCAATCTTTAATGACTTGCCACTAATTTGCCAGAAACCACAATTTTATGAAAAACAGACCAAAATGTGATGCAAACATACCTGTCAAAAGGGACACCTTTTAATATTAACAGTTAACTTGAAGCAGCTAACAAAATAAGAGCATCCACATGCATTTCTGAAATAAAGGTAATCTATAACTGATCATTACAGTTATAATTGTAAACCCTCCACATTTTCTTCCAAAATTGCCATTTTGGAGGAGGGATTATTAGGGGAGAGCAACATTTTGAGCCAGAATTGGGGACAATTGAGATGTTTGGATATTCCTAATCTATAAAGTGATTTGCACGTACCTCTCAACCTCTTAATGCAGGAAATCTGAACAAGGCCAAATATATTGGGGAACATACAGACACTACTAAAAATTACTCTTGTATAAACTTAAACAGTCTTGCATTAGCATGCATTTTTCTGAAGGTTATGACATCTGAAACTCAGTGTCTGTCATTTAATGGCTTCATTCCTAAATGATTTGCTAGAAAACCACAAATGTTATGAAGAACAAACCAAAAATAAGCAGCAAATATCTATTAATTCTGCAAAGATATGGACAACTGAGAGGTATAGTTCAACCAGGGCTGTCTGAGTTTGATCCCCCTCACAAAATCATGGTCAAATGGAGCCTCCCCCCCTGCAGCCATTCCAATGTCCCATTCCTTGGTTATTTTGCCCCATTTACCATAAACACTAATGTGCATACTGCTTTACTTCTGATGATTTAGGATTTCATTTGAAAGTTTTATTTTGCATTTTACAGCACAAACCCTAATACATATCTGTTAAAGCAATGCAGTCTCAATGAAAATAGACTAACATTAAAACTTCTCTGCCCTTGAAACTCACATGCATTGAAACAGCACTGAAACCCACTTTCAGAGAAAATACATTTTGCCAATTGCAAATATTAACTCTGGGCTGTCTTCAAAATCATAGGCCCCTCGAACATAACATACACATGCTCTTTGATACACCTTCCTGACTGTATTACATTATATTCCTTGTACAATACAGTACAGTTGTTAAAGGGCATTTTAAATTTATTGTTTTGAAAATTTTTCCAGTAAACAAAGAAACAAAAGCATCCACCAATGACAAAATTGCCCAATTCAGAACATTTCCATCATAAAAGTCTACTCAAGTCCACCAGTATCAGTAAAAATACACAATCTCTGTAGTAAAATTCACATTGAAGAAATTTGTAACTAACAGAGGTTGCTGCTAGCAAACACTTTATATGTCATTGTTTAATCTACAAATAAAGTGCCTGTTACCCTTGAAGAATAAATTGCCTTTGTTGCATGCAGTAAAAAATGAAAAGCTAGTAATACCGCAATAGAGAATGGATAGCAAACTGTTAACAGGTTCATAGTTACTAGGTATCTTTGCCAAAAGGACTGCAGCATCTACCCCTTTACAACACAATACAGCATCAGCAATGCATTTACCTACTGTGGGAGTAGAACCCACAGCCTTCAGCATCTAAAGCAAGTACACTATCTGTTGTGTTATTAACAATGCAAGCAGACTAAACATAAGCAGCACTAAACTTTTGCTCCCCTGCAGCTCTCAGCTCCTTGTAAATCTACTAGACACTCAGCTGTATCTCTGAACTTTGCAGCACAAGAAATCTGGAAAAAGCCGAAATTTATTGGGGCAAAAGGGCCAAAACCAGGGCCACATTTTTAACATTGTTTGTATAATGTTTGAAAGTTGCTAGAATAAAATGCTACCTTACCACCATACATTTCACTGCCACGCCTTGAACCCAGGGGACCCCGTGCAAAACAGTCAAAGCAACATACCACTACGCCAAATCAGCTGTTTTGTGAAAGAGGAAGACTGAAACTTTACCATTTAGTGAATTCAGTTCTCACCATAGCACAGCTGTCAACCTCTTAGCACAAAAGACCTGAACAAAGCCAATAATGGGTGACTACAACCACCAAACATTCAGTGAATTCAGTTCTCACCATAGCTCTCAACCTCTTAGCAAATAACACCCGGACAAAGCCAGTAATGAGAGAATATAGCCCCAAACATTTTCAGTGAAATCAGTTCTTACCATAGCTCTCAACATTAGCAAAAACCTGGATGAAGCCAATAATTACCTGAACAAACCCAATACTGGGTTAATACAGCCCCCAAACATATTCAGTGAATTCAATTCTTACCATAACTCTCAACCCTAGCACAAAACCTGGATGAAGCCAATAATGGGGGGAATACAGTCCCAAACACAGGGATACATTTCAAATATCCATCTTGTACACTTAGAAAATTGCTAGAATAAAAGCTTGCTTTTGTTACCATACACTTTCTGACTTTCTGAAGAATATGAAGTCCGATATTGAAATGTGTCCATTTTTTTAACATTTATTAACCAGGAAAGTCTGACTTTGAAAAAAAAAAGCAATTTTTTTAGCAGAGGCCCAGGGAGAAACACTACAGACAGCCAAGAATAAAACCAGATAACATTTAGCTGTCAGGCAACAAGGACACAAATGCAGAAACCACAGATTTTATGAGGAACAGAAAAAATATGAGGGAAAATCCTGCAACATTTTTACAAATGGTGGTGGGTAGGGAATTCAGGCTCTTGCCACTTGGGCCCAAGGTACAGGGTTCAAGCCTTATTCTCTACCCACCACCATGTACACCTGGGGCATTTCACACACACACACACACACACACACACACACACACACACACACACACACACACACACACCTCTCTACAATAACAAATAAAGACTAAATACTTGTATTACCCAGCAATATATGTTAATATTCCTGGCTGATATTGTTCACTTAGAAACCAGATCTTCAGTCAGGACATTAAGGCTTGAAATGCCATCTTGGCAAACACCTTTAAACAGTGCTAAATGTTTTATGGGGCTGTGGCTTTGTTTGCATTGATACGGTAAAGCTTAGCTAATTGTGTGTTGTTGTGTTTTAGGCATTAGGTAACTCGACAACACTGAGCCTGAACACGCGTGCGGGGTTGTAACTCAGCTAATCGATTAATTGATCCAGCTGTAGTACATGACTGTAATGTAATGTCATGCTCCTGTGCCCAGTGCCTTCTACTCATTCTGAAAAACAAATATTAAAACTGGTGCTACGATCGACCTTCCATCGAAAGCAAAATTCTTAATTTTAAGCACCAGGAAGCAAACATTTTGTCAAGAGTGAGTACACAACAAAGCATCAGATGACGCCTGGAAGTCAGGAGTAAAGCCAGCAGTGCCTGTGTTATTATTCCTGTTCTGCAACTAAGTGTACCAAATCCAGTACCCAGGTTAACACGTTTGTAATCGTGGTCTTCTCTTGTATTGCTTTCAACTGTCCCTGATTTCCAGCTGTATGTTGATTCCTAACCCCTTTATTGACCTACAAAATAGTACATTATTAGATTCCAAATGACTAGTATTAACGTGTACTGTTGTTGATATTCAACCCACAATATTTTGCCCGGAGGAGTTAGATAAATTGCAGGGTTATACATTTACTTTACTTTGTCATTCTGTAGATCTAATATCAAATCCTGGTGTGCAAATCATGCACTTTGTATATAGTACTATTGCATTTTGTATTGTGCCAGTGACCCATGCTAATTCACTGATTTTGGAAATGCACACAGATAAATGGAGAGAGATATAGGATGGATCCATTTGCTTTTAATCATAGGTTCATACTAGGCTATCTGCCCTAGGGCATTTATAAGCCTAGCCAGAGTATGTTTGGCTTTCGCCACCCATTTTAAATTAATTTTGCTATGCCCTTTTTCGAGGTTTGCTATGCCCTTTTCGAGGTTAAACTCTTTCCAGTGGTGAGAATCAAACCATGCACCTTATGGTTGAAAGGCATACACCTTAACCACTGTACCATTGAGCCTTTCAGGTCCTTTTAAGCCTAGCCATGCATCCCTGGAAACGAATACAATCAGGTGGGTTGCAAACTAGCTCAATGATAGGAGACTCCCACCTCCCTCAGCAGGCCAGTAAGTAGCAGTGGTGTTCCACAAGGTTCGGGTCTGGGGCCCTACCATTCAGAATATAAGTACAGGCTAAAACAAAAAGGTTTGTGGCAGACTATGAATGGGAAGCAATCAGAGTCCCCTAATGATGTCAATATCCTGCAGGAGGGATTTACACTGACCGACTAGTGCCAAAGTCAGACTCAAACTTGATGCACAAAATGCATCATCATATATTTTGGCAAATGCAATGTCCCTGCAGATTACCACATTAACAAACTACACATACAAAATCACTGCTGAGACCTAGGCACGCAGGTGGACAAGCTTACGTTTGATCACTACATCTCTACAATGGTAAGAAGGGCATTCTACGTTACTCACTTCATAATACTGCCTCCGGAAAGGGGGGAAAAATTAATCCCTTGTACTTTTCCCTCACTCAAACAACTGAATAAAATATTCCCTTTGGTATATACCTTTCCAGACATCTGCAGCAACTGGAGAGACCACAGAGGTTTCTCACAAAGAAACATTAGGGTCTTCAGCACGTCTACTTGGAGAAACTCAAATCAATCACTTTACTCTGTTTCATACAGAGGACTCAGAAGGATATGTGCCTTGCACATAAAGCAAACCCAGACCCTGCTTTACTAGAAATACTGCACATTTGCAAGTCCAATGGTAAGAGTGTCACCCACCCTAAAGACCTTAACCTGGTATGTGACATCAATAGCAATTGCTGGAGACACAGATTTGTGTCTCAGAAGTTGTCCCATTTCTGGAATAGGCTTTCAATTCACAACTAAGTCACTTGTTGACCCTATTTTAAGTGAAATTTGGACTACTGGATGGGCAGTAACTTCAGAAGGAAACGGGTGGAATCCCTGGTGGAGAGGGGTAACTGCAGAATTTAGTGCTGGCTCAAAACTGGCACTCCAGGGAGCAGGGCTTCAACTTGGCTAGGTTTAATAACTGCCCTAGTGTCATTGGCACAGTAATTGCCTAGGAACCTATGAAAATAAAGTTGGTAACACAAATGGTTATGATGGAATACCTGAACCAAACCACCTCATCCAGTTTCCCAAGTGTGCATACCATACCTTGTGATACTGACACCCCAACCCCATATAAAATGAGAAAAAGTGGGTTGATAATGCTACCCAAGAAATACACAATATTCTTTGTTATCCACCCTGGCAACTGTCATATCAACAGCACACTACTAAGAGTTGATTGAGTAGTCAGGGATCTGGGGGCACATGTAGACAGTAGTACAGCCTTTGACCATCACCTGTCTACAGTAGTGAGAAAATCATTCTATGTTGAGCGACTTAAGTATGGCAGCTAGGTCCAAGACAGTCACCGCTCCACCACACTTAACATTCAGACCCATCACAAGAGTCCCAAGGCCACCTTTAGTATGTACCCAACCATGCACATCCAAAGATTGTATTGTTTACAAATGCTCCTCACCAAAAGAAAACATGTAAACAGTCTATCCTATGCAGACCGACTCAAAGCCCTATCCCTGTACTCTGTTACAGGCCATTGAGGGAACATGTATGCCTGGCATACAAGGAATTGTTAAGACACCACCCTACTGGACTTCCAGCAGGTCTGCAAAATAAACAAGCCAGAAGCACCCTAAAGACACAAATCTTGCCAGTTGGAATCGAGAGTTTGGGGGGCAACCTAAAATCCATTGGGGCAAATGCCCCCTCCCCAACACACCACAAAAGGGCTGCAAAGAAATTTAAGATACGTGAAGCAAGGGGTTAGCAGCCCCCTGCTGGATGTGAGTCGTTTCTTGCATTGACATCAACCCAGTAATCACCATTATACAGTTTAACCTTTTTAAACGTTTTCAAGTAGTAAAACAATTAGAACAATAATTAAAAAAAGTGTCACACTTGACTGAAAGCCCCATCAGGGTGTCAAGTCAGCACACCCACACCTGTGCAAAGTACAACTGTGTCTTAATATAAACAATTGTCATAGAACCTGCTGGAGAGAAGTGTGTGTATCCCAGAGAATACTCTTTCATTGGAGCAGGCACCCCATCCCTGTGAAGCAGAGGTCCCCCCTAAACAACTTCAACCACTGGCTGAGGAACAGGAAATTCATTGCTGGTGCATTAACCCCTACTCTAATGGTCATACCTCTCAACTGTCCCTGCCCGACGCAATTTTAGTTCTGTCCCTCTTAATCCATCCTAAAACTAGTGATTTTTGGAGGAAAGGTGAACTACAATTAAATCAAAAGGGACAATAGTCAAGAGTTACACTCAGATTTTACTTCAGAAAAGAGTATATAAATTCTTATGCTCCAATAACATCAATGTCTCAAGTTAACAGCATTAACATTTTAAAATTGTCCCAGATTTTTTCTTGATTTTGTCCCCGATTGGTTGAGAACTATGGTAGTGGTCACAGCCTGGAAATTGTTTAATGCCTACACATACCAAGAGTACGAATTTGACAGAGTTGGGATGCTTGATAAAGTTTAAAAAGGCCCCAATGGTCATTAGCCTAGTAAAAAAGGGGGATCGCAACAAGCACGGCACCACTTTCACCGAAAACCAATTCCGCTACAGTATTCTTTAAGGCACTACAGGGCAAAGAGCAGCTAGAAGATATTCTTATAAAATTATTCAATACACCATCAAAAACAAGTAACAGACTGAAGCCAGATGCCCAGTTTGCAATGCAAGCTGGACCCTGCGGACTGTGAGCAGCATCAAATTTGTTGGAGCTCAGCAGCAGACTGGCAACGGGCCAAAGCATAAAACAGCAAGATGCTCGAACAGGTTAAAGTAAAGTAAAGAGCCCTGGACTGGTGCTCACGACCTATGCGCTTGAAGAAACCGCTCTACGAGTGGCCTAATGAAACTTTTGGGGGACCTTCCTACGACATGGTTAAGGCATGTGCTTCTGAAGAACTATTAAGAGAATAGTCTGATTTGATCCAACTGTGACACTTTGGATCAGATGAACAGCTTTTCAGAGTCCTAATTACACATACTTGGGAACTCAATCGACAGCATACTAATGTAACGTATAAAAATAAACTACAAATATTTACATAATATGCTTAAAAGACTTCCAGAAATATTGCCAAAAGATGAATCCCCTGCACAGCATGTGACCAAGCACACTACAGACTATAGTGTTTAATCATTTTTACCTTTATACAAACGTAAAGATGACTATACAGGACAACAAAAATAATATTCCAGTTTATGTGACACACACACACACTCACGCTCTACCTGAGGTATTCCGTTTGGTCCCATCTTCCGCTCCCGCCTCAAACCTCTAAATCATCGCATGAGCGACAGCGATGATGTCAGCACACCTGCTGCGACTGTGCTAGCACAGACTTCTTAAAGAAGAATGCACTATCTTCTTAAAGAAGAACGCACCTATAAAAAAAAAAAACTTTTTTGGAAATTATCTAGTCAGCCGATTCCAGGGGGGTGCAAGTGCACCCCCTTGCACCTGCCTGCGGGCGCCCTTGACTCCTTGTCCTGAGACTTTACAGATAGGGAAGTGGTGACTAATATAGGTAGAAGTAATTTAAGAAATACAATATAGAGAGCTACTTGAATATTTCTGCATTCCCTGCTTACAATTTAACACAAATTGGAAGCATAGATCCTGTGATCCATCTCCCCTTAATAAATTAATTTTATTTATGCATTGAAGATAGATAACAAAGATATTGGGCCGATTTTAAAGTTCCCATTGACCAGACATTGCAAAACATTGCAAGAAGAAAACTGCATATTTACACGTATGGGTATTCGGAGCTAATGTTAACATACTTTGTGGACTGATATGTGCCACAGCTCAGATCAAATCAGTAACATAGATATGACTCTTCCAACTTACTTAATGAGATTTGTAGTTAACGCAAATAGTTATACAAAAAAAAGATGCAGACGTAGCATACTGTAATGTGCTGTTTTTGAGGGTATAGAGCCTCTTTACTAAGTGTATAAATTTTTATCTGGTGTCCTATTACCTCCTGCATGCTCTTATAACTATTTTTTTTTCTGTTTTGTTTTTCTCTCCTTACCTCCTAGCTTCCCCCTCTACCAGTAAGACAGGCTGGTAACCCAGTGCCCGTTTGTGGACTTAAAGATCCTGTATCTAAAATGGACACAGCACCAAATGGCAAGCGTCCACCAACCAAAAAGACAGCTATAAAGTATGAATAACATGTTAACGTGCCATAAATTAGTGAAACCTTCACTTTTACTTATACTAGTGGTTTCTTGCAAGACTATCTAGCCCCAGTGAGCATGTTATCACGAACGCCTACCCATTCTACTACCCGACCTTCTTTTATCCACCCTCCCCAGCCCTGACTCTACATATTCCCCATCTAATAATTTGAAAGTAAAATACACAAATCTGTCTGGCATAACTCTTACTGCTTCAGTTCCCTTCCCAATGAACAAAAGCACTCCCCTTTTAAATTAGAACTATAAAAAAGGAACATATTGCTTTCTGTCACCTTACATTTGGCAAATATCCTTTTCCTATAACAGAACAGTACTCACAGATCGTTTTTGTTTTTTGGTACAACCTCCATTTCTGGTGTAGCCCCACTCTGTTTGCCCTTGCTGCGCTCGGGCTCACTTCGCTCCCCTCCTACCCACCCCTCATATCATTTCCTCTATACCAAACCACCTGTTTCCTCTTACCCTCAAACCCCTCCCCTTCCTATTACATAGCTAATTCCTACCTCCTTCCTATAATCTACTTTGCACATATCAACGTGTTCCACTACACTCCTTTTCCCAACCATTAACAGCTAACCTTTTCAACTATCTTTTTCTAAACCATAACCTCAAAACCATTTACCTTTACCTACTACTCCTACCTATATTACTTTTCCCTCTTCAACCATGCATATCTCACTCCTCTCTACCCTACTCCTGCCTCCACTATTCCTCCTACACACTGTTACATCATTTCCCACACTTCTGTCCCCTTTTCATAAAGACCCTACCCACCACCATACTCATGGCTTCTCTTACTCACAGCATCCTATAGCTATCTCTCCATCTATCTTTCCCATTAATACTCACCTCCCTAAAATAAAAATTCCTCCCTCCCACCCACTAACATCAAAAAACAAGACTAAGTACATTAAATACTACCCATTAAAAATCAAACCTCATTATTATCCTGCTACCCTGTTCTTATCAGGTGACATACACCCAAATCCAGGCCCTATCTTTAACTTTACCACCCTATTAAACACCTCACCAAACACAGGCCACACATCCATAACAAAAAAACAAATCTCTTTTTACTCTATCAGTACCCAAAGCATCCTTAACAAACTCAGCCAATTTCATGCATGGATATCTATTCACACCCCAATGTTATTTCCCTAACTGAAACTTGACTAAAACCCCAACACCTAGATAAAGATGTTCTCCCCCCTGGATATAATATACTCCGACTAGACCGTCTTAACAAAAAAGGAGGAGGAGTTGCCATTGTTTCCTCCAATAACCTCACTATCTCCCATCCTATGCAATCTGTCCCATCCTTTACTCCTGCAGAGGTACTGGCAGCTAACCTTAAGCTCAGTGACCATACTACCATTACTGTAGTAGCCATCTACAGCCCACCTAGGGACAACATCCCCTTGCTGGAAAACATTCTCTCATATCTCTCCCAAAACTTACCTAATGAAACCATCCTCCTCACTGACATAAACATAAATTGGCAAACCCTCAGTAATCCAAACTCTTCACATCATATAAATCTATATGGATTTACAAAACGTATCTCTCAACCAACATATACAAATAACTCTCACTCTCCCAGCACCTTAATAGATTGGATACTTGTTTCAAATCCCTCCAAATACCACAGCCCAGAAACACTTCCTGACTCCCTGAGTGACCACTCGTTAATTAAAGTGCTCAGGTATACTTACCATTTCTCTTAATCACACAGATTCATCACATGTCCTAAACTCTCTAACTTTAACCCTGAAACATTTAATACCTTCCCTCTAGAATAAATTGGAACTTCCTCACACAGCTCCCACTTCATGACGAGGTCCATGCTTTCATCTCAACTTCCTTTAACATCTTAAACTCACTAGCCCCACTTCGGAAAGTACAGATAAAAGCTAATATATCCCCCTGGCTATCTAAAACTACTAGCACCTTTATGAAAGACAGAAATAGGGCTTGGAAAACATGGGTACAATCTAAACTCCCTGCCAACTTGCAAAGGTGTAAAGAACTTAGAAATCAGACAAAAAAACCTCATCAATAAAGACAAAAAAGATTTCTACTACAACCCCCCAACAACTCAAAAATCTGATCTTAAAAAAATATTTAATGCTATAAACCAAATACTACACCCTGGCAACCCTACCCCACCCAATCCATGCCTACACAAACCACCTGAAGAAACAGCCAACACCTTCAACACCTATTTTATAGAATCAATATCCAGAGTATTCAACCCCAACCCCAACTCTTCAAACACCAGTGCTCCTCACTGCTCAGAACCTTCTCCATCTACTAACTCTGCAAACACATTCTCCCTTAAACCAGTTCACATTACCTACATCAAAGCTCTACTCTCCAAGTTAAAACCATGCTGTGTATCTGCTGATAATATCCCTTCATATTTTCTCCAGAAAGCAGCACACTCTCTTGCTTTGCCTGTGTCTATCATAATCAATCACTCCATCTCCAAATCCAAAGTTCCATTAATCTGGAAACAATTCTATACACTACCCATTCACAAAGGAGGTAACTCCTCTGAAATTTCCAGTTTCAAACCTATTGCTATCCTCTCCCCTCTATCAAAAGTATTGGAGAAATGTGTAAATAAACAAGTTATGCAATATCTCATACAGGAAAAATTGCTCACTCCTACACAGCATGATTTCCAACCCAAACATAGTACCACTACAGCTCTACCATCCTTCCTTAACACTATTTCTTTAGCCAGAGATAATCATAAACTTATCTCTTGTCTATTCCTTGACCTTTCAAAGGCTTTTGACATAGTTTCTCACTCTCTGCTTCTGAACAAACTGTCTGACCTCAACTTCTTCTTGGATACAGTTGCATGGTTCTCCAGCTATCTCACCGACAGACTTCAGTCAGTGAGATGGCACTCTGCTCTATCTGCCCCCTTCCAGTAAGAATGGATGTCCCCCAAGGATCGATTCTTGGACCACTATCTTCACCAACTTACTCTATTCTTCTTGTCCACAGTCTTCCATAGTCCAATACACTGATGACTCTATAGTCATCACCATTACCAATTCTCCCTCTGAACTTCTAACAGCCACCCAGTCATCCTTCAACGCAGTCAAGACATGGCTATCTAATAATTAGCTCATCTTCAACCAGAAAAAAACAAAACTGTTACTCTTTCTCCCCAAAACAGTTAATCACATCAAATCTTCCTTCTCCATAATGTCCCTTAACATTACCCTTATCAAAGTTGAAACCAGCACAAAACTCCTTGGCGTTGCCATCGATGATCAGCTAAAACTCGACCTTCACATAAATAATTCTATCAGAAAAAAACATCAGAAACTAGGACTTCTGTATAGAAATAAAAAAATTCTCACCGCTGAAGCTAGGATCGCTGTCAAGCATGCCTGTCTTCTACCTTGCCTAACATATTGCTTCCAAATATACCTTTCTCAATACATAAAATAAAAATTCATATTTCAGATTTCCTTAATATAGCTATACAGGGCATTGTGGTCTTGTTTTTTCTGAACATCATGTAGATGCTCATATAGTTGATCTATCAAAGGGTCTTTCTGTTTTACCAATATAAGTACAGGGGCACTTAATGCACTGAGCTGCATATATTATGCTCTAGAACTACAGTTATAGTATTGAGAACTTTTTATGACACCATATCCAGTTAAATGAATATTTTCCCCTCCTTTTACAGAACCACATTGCTTACATACTCCACATTCATAGGTCCCATTTTTTTTTTCTGTGACGAATCTTAAGTTTTCCAGCTTTTTCAAGTATATTTTTAAAACTGATGTCTTAAAAAAAAAACACCAATGGTCTCCCCACCTAAAATTTGGAGGTGTTCATCAAGGGTCTATATTAGAACATCGAAAGTTTAATGGTTCGAATCACTAAAGATCAACCTTTAATGATTGAACCATTAAAATTTCGAATGTTCATAAAAAATAAATTAAAAAAAGAAAATCTAAAGGGTGTACCCCCACACCCCCACTACTTAAATATACCAACTCCGAGACCGCACTGCATTGAAGTAAATGGAAATCTCCCCTTATGGAGATTTCCATTTACCCGTTTGACATTCTGCACTTTAGCTATTCTTGTTTCGACAATGTTGGATTCGACATTGTCGGCTTTCGAGAATATAATAGGTAACCATTCATCAAACACTTTAAAAAGATGCCAGTTTCTTTGTTAGATGCCTCTAATCCCAGAAATGTCCCCATTATATGTAAGCACCATGGCTGTACCAAAATCTCTACGTTCATCCTCCTTCCTCATTATTGTGTTTCCTGTATTGCCATCCTTACCCAATAATGGTATAATACCCCTCCCCTCCTGTTCTCATAAAATTAATAAAGTATGTTTTTAAGAAAAGATTTTGAGTGGACCCTCCTGGTGCACATTCCCCTAAGTATAATGTGTTCTTCCATAAAGACATCTATGCTGAATATCATCCCTGCTAACCTCAACAGTTGCCCCAGTGTTTGTTCTGTTTAGAGGCTCCCCCCAACCATACATCCTGAGATTTGTCAAACTTTTATCCCTAAGACATTGCATAGTTGACTTTCTTCCCTTGCAATCTAACTAAATAACCAATGACCTAAACTGTTGGCTAAAGACACCATGAAAGGATCTTCCTAGCTCGAGAGTCAGCCATCTGTGAAGAAGAAGACCAAGAAAGCTTGGTTGGATTCTTCAGCTGTAACACCTCCACCAGATGGCTCTCTTGAGGCTGGTGAAAACCCAGAGGATTGTCCGGTTTCCTTCTTGGATTCCTCTGCCGTGACCG
Source organism: Protopterus annectens (assembly GCF_019279795.1). NCBI lineage: Eukaryota > Metazoa > Chordata > Ceratodontiformes > Protopteridae > Protopterus > Protopterus annectens. The sequence goes on from NC_056735.1 coordinate 341,844,003, forward strand.
TTATGGGGTCTGGCATAGATCCGACTCCACACACATCCGTGGAGGCTATGCAGATATCCACTTTGGAGGTAAAGAGGGAACGGCAGCTGGTAATTACCGAAGAGCCTAGGAGGGGTTCGTCAGATATTAGTGAAGAAAGAGGTGCCAACTTTAATTATAGAATATCGTCAGGGGTCAGAGCCTTCTAAATTTTTCAAGGCTGACATCCCTCTTAAAAAGAAGCAGAAGACTAGACATATTTCGCCTGCTCCGAAAGATTCTCATATTGAATGACAAAACTTCACTCAAGGTCTGTTTAGTGCTCTTATGGCTTTGAAGCCTCCACAGGGGGTTTCTGTTACTGCTCCTCCTTGGTCTTCTACCCCTCTTAAGAGGCCTAGGAAACAGGATTACTCTGATGATTATGCTTATTTTGATGAGTCACTTGCTTATTCCTCTCAGATTCCTTCTCTATTAGACTATGGTTCTGAAGATGAAGAGTCTATTAGTCCTGACTCTCCTTTTGAGGAGATTTCATTTAGTGATGCTATTTCCAGCATGATGACATTTTTCAAATGGGACTGTACTCAGGTGTCTGATGTTCAGAAGAGGGACTATGAGCCTCCACAGCTGGAGTCTCCTAGGTCTTCTGCTGTTCCTCCTGTTTTTGTTACCCAGCTGGATACTTTTTCAACTGCTTCTCAGGCTCCCGACTCCCAACACCCTCGTCTCAAGAAGCCTGATAGGTTTTATAAAGTGCCTGATAACTGCAGGTTTCTTTGTGTCCCTCTGCTGATCTTTTGGTAGTGTCAGTGGCTTCTGATAAGCCTTCCAAATTGTTGCCCTCCACTAAGTTGCTTCCATCTGATAAGGACAGGAGAACCATGAAGAGGCTGGGTGAGAAGGTGTATACTTCTGCTCCCCTAGCCTTTAAAGCTGTGAACTATCTGACACATATGACAAGATATTTCTTGGATCTTCTCCCTCAGGCCTGTCAAGCCATTTCAGATCTTCCTGATTCTGAAGGGAGTGCCTTTGCTCTTGCCTTGTTAGTGACACCCTCCCAAGTTGCTCACCATTCCACTAAATGTACCTATGATGCAGCTGATGCTTCATATAGGGCTACTGCTTTTGGATCTATTCAGAGGAGGTATTCCTGTCTCAGACTTCAGCCCTTGCCTGACAGTATCAAGGTTAAGCTTATGAATGCCCCTCCTGATAATAAGCATTTATTTGGTGGTGCTGTTGCAGAGTTGTTTAAGTCCCTACAAGTAAAGGGTAAGGCCTTACATGAACTGAAGCATATTTTTGTTTCACCTGTTCCTAAGTTTCTGAGGAATTATTGTAACAAGCCTGCCTTTATCCATAGACGGTCTTGCCTCCTCCCAAAGGTAAAAAAGGTGGTAGAAGGGCTCCTCCTGCTAAGGCTACCTAAACTCTTTCTACTCATAAACCTCCTTTTCCTACCAAACCAGGTGCTGTGTGACTCTCCTGTTCAAGTCACATTCCTCTTGCTCTGCATCTTTCCCTGTCCTTTCGTATTTGGGAAAAAGTCCCCCAAGACTCATGGGTTCTTTCCATAATTTGCCAGGGTTATTGCATGGTTTGGAAATCCCCCCCCCCCCTTTGGCATTCTTCAGCCTTCTCAGAACAACTGCCCATTTTTCCAGAGGTGCTTCAGGGTCTTTTTGCTCAAGGAACCATTCAAGAAGTTCCAACTCCTCAAACGGGGAAGGGTTTTTTACTCCAGAATGTTTTTGGTCTCCGAGAAAGAAGGCACTTGGAGACCCATTCTGGATCTTTCTCATTTAAAAGCCTTTCTAAGGATTCCTTCCTTTTGGATGCTGTCTCTCCAACCCTTGTTTCCTTTGCTTCTTCCTCAGGCTTTTCTAGATTCCCTGGATCTCAAGGATGCTTATCAGCACATTCCTATTCATACTCTTTTCAGGAAGATTTTACATTTTTCTGTTATTACTTTGCATTTTTAGTTCTCTGCTTTGTTGTTTGGCATCTCTACATCCCAAGAGTCTTCACCAAATGCTTCACTCCTGTGATTGCTTTCTACAGGTCAGGAGGGATACAGGTCTTTCCTTACCTAGATGACATGCTCATTCAGGACTCCTCTTCAGAGATTTTACTGCAGCATTTTCACTTTGCTATTTCTGCCCTGCAAAGCCTGTGGTTTACTGTAAATTTCCAAAAATTATTCTTGACTCCTTCTTAGGATCATATTTTTCTGGGGTACAGGCTCCAGACTGTTCCAATGATGGCATCCTTGCCTCCTGCCAAGGCTTTAACTCTGATTGCTTTCTTTCACTCCCTTCTTCCTCTGACTTTCATTACAATCGGAGTTTCTGAGGGCTCTAGGTTACATGGCTTCCACCATTCCTAGGCTTCCTTTGGTCAAACTCCACATGAAAGTTCCAGTGGTTTCTAAAGTCAGTTTAGCTTCAGCATTCCCATTCTGTAGATTTTCTAGTCCCTCTTCTTCCATGTCTCAAGCTCAAACTCCATTGGTGGATTCATCAGTTGTCTCTCAACCCAGGGCTTCCTTTTCAATCTCCTATCCCCTCTCAGGAACTCTTCACAGATGCCGCAGATGTGGATTGGGGAGCCTCCTTTCATCTTATAAAAATGGAGGGCCTTTGGTCTCTTTGATAAAAGAAAGACCACATGAATGCCAAAGAGCTGAGATCCCTTCTTCTTGCTGTTCAGGTTTTTCATTCTCTTTCATTCAGGGCCCCTCAAGATTCTCACAGAAAATATCACAGTGATGTGGTATATCAACAAGAAAGACTGGACAAGGTCTTACCTCCTGTGCAGATTGGCCCTTCGGGTTTGGGATCTAGTTATCCACTATCAGGTGACCCTTCAAACAGTTTACATTCCCCCAAATCAGAACATAGTGGCAGATTCTCTGAGAAGGTCCATAACACAATCCCACAAGTGGATGCTTCACAGGGACGTGTTTCTGAACATTGTCCACCAGTGGGGTACTCCTCAAGTAGATCTTTTTGCCTCCTCTCTGAACAGATAACTTCCTATTTTTTTGTGCCAGAGTCCCATGTCCTCTGGCCTGGAAGGTGGATTCTGTCTCTTTTTCTTGGAAGGGGATGTTTCTTTATGCCTTCCATCCCTTTCCTTTCATTTCAAAGGTCCTGTTCAAGATAAAACAGGATGCCCCCAAAATCTTGTTGGTGGCTCACTTTTGACCCAGACAGCATTGCTTCTCTCTTCTGCATTTAGCTAAGGCCAGTCATCACAAGTTACCTGATAGGGTGGACCTACTTGCACAAGACAAGGGGTCTCTCATCCCCACCTATTCACGCTTCAACTGACATTGTGGCTGATAGGATTTTGATCTTCTTCAGACACCTTTTTTCTGAGGACGTGCTTAGGGTTCTGCTGGAGGCCAGGAAACCCACTACAAGAAAATCTTATTTGTTCAAATGGAAGAGATTTTCTGTTTGGTACCTTTCTCATAACCTGGATCCACTTACTGTGGATGATCCTTTGGTTCTGTCTTATTTTTATTTATTTATGTATTTACATTTGTTTACCGGGAAAATCTGACTGGACACAGGTCCTTTTTCGGTGGAGGCCCAGAGAGAAAAGCTCCACACAAAGATACAATTAAGTACAGAATTAATAATAAAAAGTTAATAAAATTGATATAAATGCAAGTAAACAATGTCAGCAAAGCCACAATCATAAAATATGAGTAAACATAGTCAAATGTAGGACAGTGGATATACATGGAGTATACATTCTTATATACATAGGAGGATTGGTTACATCGGTGATGGCACATATTGAAACATAGTATACTAGTGACATTCACAGCGATGATGAAGTTATAAAGCTTACTGGAAATAACAGTTATGGGTGTAGACTGAGCCAGATGTAAAGCTGTGTTTGGTGGAATGGAGAAGCAGGTGCAGAGACTATATGGAAATAGCAGGGGAAGATTACGGATAGAGACAGTATACAGAGTAGGTTGCATAGAATGCAATAGAAGGTGGGTAGATACCTTGGGTGATTGTGATGTGGTCAGGTCATAAGGAAGTTAAGAAATACACAGTACTGCCAGTATTTGTGTGAATTGCACAATGCTGGCTTGGCATATTCTTGCGTTAAGGCCCACCTATCAGCTATTTTTGCTTGTTTGCCTTTGATCCCCCCTTTGACCTCTAGATTTGAGACCAAACAGTTTCGTAAAGGTATCCTTCACATCAGGCCTCCCAGAGCTGTCTTTTCCAGGGCCATTCTCCATGACTTCCTAGAAGGCTGTGCTAGCCCTTCCTCCTCCCAGTCATCTACCTGAGCTTTTGCTCTCTCCATATTGTAAAGAATACTGCAACAGTGATATGGAGTTATGTAAACTCTTACCATAACAGTACATGCCCTTCTCTTCACTGTTGCAGCATTTGCTCCCTCCCTCCTCTCCCTGGTCCTTTTTCCTTCTAGATGTGCTTGTTACCTACTTATATACTTGGACTATCTTTCCTACTGGGACTTTTCACTTCTGAGGATGGTATGTCCAGATGTCACCTTTATGCCCTAGGCTAAGCATACATGTGATGTAAGGCATACCCTCTACAACCAAAAGGCTTTGGTATACTGGTTGGACATTGGGCTGCTCTTGGCAGGGGATTCCTATTGTAATGAGTACTGCAACAGTGAAGAGAAGAACTTCTACTGGGGTCTATATCACATAGTCGAAGTTTTATAACTTCGAACACGAAATGTACGAACCATTCAGTTCGAAGTTACAAAACTTCGACTATGAATTTAAAAAATAAATAAATAAACTGTTGTAAGTAGGGGGCAAGCCCCCCTGCACCCCCACACCCCCTGCTATTTAAATATACCAGCTCCAAGATCGCACTTCATTAAACAGAATGGAAACCTCCCCTTATGGAGATTTCCATTGAAATGCTCAAACTTGTACAAGTTCGAACTTATGGTCTCAACCATATAACGTTTGAACTAGTGCAAATTCAACTATGTGATAGGAACCCATTCTACTGCTATGGGAAGATTTTACACAGCTGTACTTTCCATAGTAGATTGCGGTCAGCATTTCTGGTGTTCAGATGGAGAAAATGGAGGAGAGATCATCTCATCATCAAAACAATGAAACGTCACTTATAGATGTACAATAAAAGGAAAAAGAAGTTATGTACTCACCATAACGTTCCATGTTTATAGTCCATGTCTCCTTTCATTCTTACACATGGGATCAGAGCTGATCCTCGGCTCTGACTCGGCCTGTTTACAAGTTGGAAGACTTCTGGTTGGCTCGTGGCTAGGTAGGTATCCCATGGTACACCAGTACAATCCCCAGATCTTGTTTGCAGCTAACTAGGAGATATAATAACAAACATACAGAAAGAAGCCAGTACTAAAAGGTCTCCATAAAATAATAACATTTTTCTGTCTCCAGGTACTTCCAGGTAGAGGGTGGGTTCATCTGAATGAAGGGTGAGATGAACTACAAACGTGGAACGTTATGGTGAGTAAAGAACGCCTTTATGTTCTGTAGTCCTATCTCACCTTCATTCTTACATATGGGACAGCATCCCTAGCACCTTATCCTTGGGTGGCTCAAAGAAAAATACTCCTGAGTACCGTGGAACCAAAGGATGCTCTACCCCTGGAGGTTAAATCCAATTTGTAATGAGTAATAAATGTGTGAGGGGTAGCCCAAGTTGCTGCTGCACAAATATTATCAAGTGGGACCCTGGCTTGAAAGGCTGCAGAGGTAGACTGAGATCTCGTAGAATGAGCCTTGATTTTAAAATGTAAAGGTCTACCCTCAGAGTTGTAAATATAAGCTATACAGCTAGAAATCCAATTTGAGAGTATTACTTTGGAAACTGGTAAACCTGACCTGGATTCAGAGAAGGAGATAAATAATTGATCTGATTTCCTGATTTCCTTAGTCTGGTGCAAATAAAAACATAATTGTCTATGGACATCCAACTGATGAAACCTGTATTCAGCTGCGTTGGAATGATTTGGAAAGTACACCGGGAGTTCTATGGATTGATTCAAAGTGGCATGGGAACAGACCTTGGGGACAAAGGAAGGATTAGTATGAAGAGATACTCTGTCTTTGTGAAACATCAGATAAGGGGGCTTTACAGACAATGCTTGTAACTCTGACACCTGTCTGGCAGACGTGATAGCCACCAGAAACAAAGTCTTCCAAGACAGGAATTTCAAGGGGGATGAATGAGAAGGCTCAAAGGGCAGAGAAGTCAGTTTGGATTACACAAAATTTAAATCCCATGAAGCAACAGGTTCTTGAAAGGGGGGTCTTAACAAAGTGGCACATTTAAGGAAAGTATTGCGCAGCCTATGTGACATCAGATTAGAATCTTGGAAGCCTAGATGAAAATATGAAATCGCTGCCAATTGAACCCTGATAGTGGCAGCCACAGATCCCTGGTGGAAAAGCTCAGACAGGAATTCCAAAACCACTGGAATGGAGGTGGTATAAGGGTCAACATTCTTTTTCTCTGCTCAGATAGAGAATCTCCTCCATTTACTGGAATATAGTCTCCTAGTGGAAGGTTTATGAGAGGATGTAAGGATATGAGTCACGGAGGGTGAGAAGTCGTGAAGCCTGACTATGGATGGAACTGGAGCAGCCACACTGTCAAATTGAGGGTGTGTAAAGAGGGATGAAGCGATCCTGACATGTGAGTCAAGAGATCTGGAACTGGGTCCAGAATCCAAGGATCGTCTTGGAGAAGAGGCCCAAGAAAGGGGAACCAAACCTGATGAGGCCAGTAAGGAGCAATGAGGATTAGTTTGCTTCCCAGCCATTGTGCTTTCTGAAGAACCTTGGGTATGAGAGGAAAGGGAGGAAAAGCATAAAGGAGACCCAGGGGCCAATCTTGAACAAGTGCGTCTCTCTGTGATTTCCCCGGAGGGGGGATAAGGGAAAGATAGCTGCTGCATTTGACATTGATCAGGCAGGCAAAGAGATCACAGCAAGGCTGTCCCTGTCTGTGGAAAATCTGCTCCGCTATTTCCTGTTTCAGAGACCACTCTTGAGGCATCAAGATTGCCTGGCTGAGCTTGTCGGCTATCACGTTGGTTGTCCCTGGAATATGTGTTGCCACCAGAAAACGCTGGGAAGATATCGCCCATTTCCAAACTCAAATGGCCTCTCGACAGAGTGGGTAAGATCTGGTTCCACCCTGTTTGTTGATATACCATACTACCGACATGTTGTCTGATTGTATTGCAGTAGTCCCCAGAGGCAGAAGGTCATGAAGTGCTTGCAACACCAGGAGCACTGCCCTCATCTCTAGAACGGTGATATGCAGGTGAGCCTCGTGATGTTGTCATGTGCCTTGGACAGTCCTGCCTAGATAATTCCCCCTCCCACCCTATCTGTGAGGCATCCATGGTCACAGGGGCAGTGGGTTGGTGAGGTACAAATGAAGTGCCCGTGGTTAACTGATTGGGTAGAGTCCACCAAATGAGGTCCTTTCTGCAAGACTCTATCAGCAGTATGTGATGAAATAATGGTAGGTGCTGAAACGACCATTGGGACGACAAAAGCCACTGAAGAATCCTCATGTGTAGTCTGGCTAGTGGCACTAGTAATATGGTGGAAGCCATGTCCCTAGAAGCTGTAGAATAGTCTTGGCTTTGACCTTCCATAAGGGGAGAAGACGTTGAATTTGAAGAACCAGATTCTGTGCCCTTTCTACAGGAAGACAAGCCAGCATGTCTACTGTGCCTATCTCTGCGCCTATAACAATCACAGACTGAGAGGGTAATAAGGCAGATTTTTCCCAATTTATAGAAATTCCCAACTGGGCACAAAGCTGAATGGTAGAGTCCCTGTTCTGAAGAAGTAGATGCCTGGTGGGGGTGGTCAGGAGCCAGTCGTCCAGATACGGAAACACCTGGAATCCTCAACGTCTCAGGTGAGCTGTCACTACTGCCATACACTTGGTGAACACCCTGGGGGCTGTGGTGAGACCAAAGGGCAGAGCACAAAACTGGTAATAACTGGCTCCCAGCCGGAAGTGTAGATGACTTCTCGACACCCTGTCCATTTTTATGTGGTAGTAGGCATCTTGGAGATCTATTGACCACATCCAATTGTATTTCCCTAATAATGGGAGTATAGACTGCAGTGTCATCATCCAGAACTTGCCCTTCCTTACTGATTTGTTCAATCTGCTGAGGTCCAACATGGGCCTCCAGTCCCCTGTATGTTTTGGCACTAAAAAGAATCTGGAGTAAGTTCTGGATCCTATTTGGTCTGCTGGAACGGTTTGGATAACTCTTTTTTTATTTGACAGCAACTTGTTGACCTCCACAGTTGCCTGATCCCTGTGATTGGGTGGCACATCCGGGATCCTCTTGGGAACAAAAGGTGGAAGAGAAAAGGGTAATGGCATAACCTCTGGTAATAATTCTTTGTACCCATTTGGCTTGAGTGATATTTAGCCAGGCTTCTGGATACAAAGAAATGTGACCCCTGACCGGCCCCAGAGAAGCACAGTTGGGCCCCACATCAGGAGCACTGGTAAGGCCGGCCCCGAAAGGAATCGCGACCTCCCTGATTTTGCGGTCCGCCCCTGCCTCTAGGGTGATGTCTACCATTTCCTCCTCTGCCTGTGAAGGAGGGGTCACCCTGTGTATCCTGGAAAAACCTCTGAGACTTCTTGAACCACATTTTACCACCCCTCTGACCCTTGGGGTATGGTCTAGAGGCTATAGTAAAACGTACTCCCATGACAGAGAGTGTTTTTCCTTCTTGATGGCACTGGGTGAGAGTGTCCTTTACCTTGGGTCCAAAACAATGAGGAACCGTCGAAGGGGGCGTTGATAAAGGTAGACTTGAATGGTTCTGCAAAATTACACAAATGCATCCAGGAATGATGCCTTAGGGAAATTCCTGAACCCCGCTGCTCTACTCGCTCCATCGTCTGCATATGAGATAAGCCTCATGGACGAGTTAACAATAGAGTTCAAGGTGGACAACTGGGCAGACACCTCGTCAGGGACTCCCTCAGTACATGTACCTTGTAGAGAATCTCCTAACTCCTTAAGGAGATCTCTCTGAAGCCTCGTGAAGTGTGTAAGGTAGTTCAGTGATCTAAGGGTAAATGCTGCTGAAGAGAAAATACGCTTCCCATATCTGTCCATCGTTCGAGACTCCTTATTCGGCAGATGAACAGAAGAAGTTGTTTCTGCTAGCTCCTTCTTAGTGGCCGCCACCACCACCATGGCATCTACAGGAACACCTTTAGACAGAAATTCCTTTTCTGGGGGTGCAGAAAGAAACTTATTTGGTCTCCTGGGTACTGGCTCCATGGTATCAGGAGTATCCCACACCTCTCAACTAACTAGCTCCATTAGTTTGTCGAAGGGTGGAGACACCAAAGAGGCTGAAGATAAGACCCGAAAGCCTTCAGGTACACTGACTCCTCATCAGAAGGGGTGACAGTGGGCCAGCCACACCTCTACTTAAGGATTTCCAGGATGTCTATGAAGGAGACATCATCAGGGGATGACTTGGGGGACCCTTGTGACTCCTTGAGGTCAGTGTCAGAGGTCAGAGACTCATCCTAGGAGTCTACATGCTTCCTCTTACATGTTCTCTTCCATGGGGCCTCCTCGGAAGGGTATTCTGGGGAGGTCTTGGAAGAGTAGGGGCCACCAGCCAGTGGCTCCTGAGGCCGCTGGTCTCTGCTGTCCAAGGAGAGAGTAGGAGCTGAGACAGAAGTAGGCACCCTAGGGGAAAGAGTGTCGGTACCCTTGGTAGGAGCTGAAGATAGGGACAGCATACTCCTCATCATCTCGAATGACGACGTCTCTGGCTCCAAAGATCTCCTCTGCTCCGAGGAGACCGAAGATGCCATGGGTTCCAGAGCCATCAGCTCTGAGATAGACGTAGGATCCGAACTGACCCTCGCCAACATGCCGAGAGGAAGTCTCGGAACCGAAGAGGTTCAGTTCTAGGCATCCCTGTCAGGGCCGACCGGAGAGCTTTGGCTCCTAGACACCACGGACTGCACCAAGAGTGTTGGAGTGGAACTCAGCTCTGAAACAGCCACAGGGGGGAGCTGGAGGCAAGAGCTTCAACATCAGTACCAAACACTCCGGCTCGGAAAGGCCAGCATGGCTCAGTGGAGGAATGACCCAAGGGGGCTTAACGGACTCAATTGGCTCCAGAAACAACTGGGTCGGAGCCAGCAACAATTTTGGTAAGGCAGATCACTTCAAAAGTCTCAGCACTACCCTCTCCACATCTTATTCCGATAAACTCCTGGAAGATCTGGAGGACAGAGTAGGAGAACGGGATCTCTGCAGTATTGGTGATTTCAATGTAGGGGAGACCGGTGGAGGTTCCATAGACCGGCTGCTTAAAATACTCTCAGTGGCCAGCTCTGAGCTACTTGGCGCTGACCCTGTAATAACAGTGCAACTCTCAATCGGCTCTGAACTCTGTGGAGCCGAAGCGCTAGTGGATTTATCAGACTTAGTAATTTTAAGAGGTGGCTCCGAGACACCAGCCGGTGCCGGGGAGAGCATCTTAGAGAACTTAGACTTTTCCTTTTTAGATCCCTGAGATCTAGAAGAGGAGGAAGAGCTAGCCAGATTTGCCTCAAAGGAAGGTTTTAGAAGACCTTTTAGGATAAACTTATTTTTTCTTTCTTGCAACACCCTAGCACTGAAAGAGTGGCAAAATAAGCAAGTTTCCTGTAAGTGGATGGCCCCCAGACTGTAAGCGCAGTTACTGTGGCCATCCGTTACGGACATCTTCTGTGAGCATTTTATGCATTTTTTAAAGCCAGAGGGCTTATGGTCCTTGCTTTCCTTAGACAGTCTCACAGAAGATGAGCTCACACACACACACACACACACACACACACACACACACACACACACACACACACACACAGGTAAAGAGACACCACGAGGACTAGGTCCTCTAACTTAAATGGGCCTAGCCCAGGCAGGAATAAGGAATGGAAAACTAGGTCTTCTAACTAAAACAGACCTAGGGGAGATAGAACAGTAAGACAGACTCGCACACACCCAAAACAGGAATAAAGTGTAAATCTTTGAATTTACTAAACAAGGAGAACAGAACCTCATTCTGTTTGCAACACTAATAAAATTAGCAAGCGGAAATCTACAAAAAACTAAGACTTATGACTGCTAAACAACACACACTGTCTAAGTGAGCACAAAAGGCACCTACAATTACTAATATCAAAAAGTTAAACAAGAGAAACTGGCACACAGGATACCAAGTATTAGAAAGCCAAAAGGCCAACTGTACTAAAAGAAATTGCACACAAACGGCACACTAATAAACGCTAACTATCCTAACTTGCAAACCACACTAACTATGACTATACAATGATATATTTAAGGTAAAACAGGAGAATATCCAAAAATTTTGAATAAACTTTGAATAAATTTGAAAAACTTAGCCAGAGCAAAGGAGAAGCACAACCGAACTTGACACGGCAAACAAGATCTGGGGATTGTACTGGTGCACCATGGGATACATACATAGCCACGAGCCAACCAGAAGTCTTCCAGCTTGTAAGTAGGCCGAGATGGAGCCGAGGATTGGCTCTCATCCCATGTGTAAGAATGAAGGCGAGATAGGATTACAGAACATCTGGTTTTGTGAAATTGGGGTATATTGCTTCAAGGATTTAAACCAAATCAAATTCAGCAACTGTAGTAATACATCCAAGTTGTTTCTTTTGGTTCAAAACATAATTTAATTTAGTGATTCTTAGAAAGTTTTCTACCACAGCACTAGCAGAGCAGTAAATTAGATAAAGCTTCAACAACATTTAATCAAGGATGCAGATATTTTAAGTAGCATACATATTCAGTGTTATTTGCCAGTTACAAGAAGCCTGATTTTGGCAGGGAGCAAGTGGTCTACCTCTAAACTGAGACTGGAAGGAAGAAGCCCTAATGAATGGAGCTCAGAGAGTTTCATAACTCAGGAACCCAATAAGAAAAGACCTTGGTGAAGCATTCAAACATATCTTTTGCCTAGATTAAGTTGAATGTGTATGAATTTTGAAATGAGAGTACAGTTGTGTAAGTTAACTTGCCATAACAGAAGGTCTTCAAGTATAAAACTAGAGAACATATCCTGCCAAGGATATCTGACGTCTGGCCCAGCCATTATATTAAAGCATTTGGGTTCCTTCCTCCTTTGCATTGAAGCAGGAGATCATGATGCATGGGCACCAAAATTCAGAGCTTTCTTACACTGAGGAGGGAGGCTGAACCCTAACGCTGTACAAAAAATACATAAAATATCAAAATGTCATGTCAGAAAAAGAAATTATAGTGACAGGGGCCCCATGCCAGAAAGGAGAAGATAGGAAAATAAAAAGCGGGAAAGGAGTGATCAATGTGAACATCTGCTGTTATGGTAAGTTAACGTGTACAGCTGTACTTTATGCTACTGCAACAATGATCTAATGATGAGTAAAGCTATATGGGATAATAGCCAAGGCTTAGGAATAAAGGATGAAGGTAACAGGGTCACAGTCCAGAAGAGCCTCAAGAGTAGATCTTGCAAATCCTGTGCTGGCTCTGGAAAAGTAAACAATTTTAAAGTGCTTAGTGAAAGTATGTTCTGTTAACCAAGTTGCTGTCTCAGGAGTGGAGTCCTCCACTTTCCAGAAGGCCCCGTACTTTGCCACATCTCTGGTGGAATGGACCTTGACATTTTGATGGAGAGCATTTTCCATGCTGAGATGATTGATGGCAGAAAACGTGTTGACTCCCTGCATTCATTTTCCACTTTCTTCCTTTTTTAAGCACCTCTGTCGAGAAGTTCCTAAAAGAGCAAATCTTTGTCTAAGGGGACATTTAAAAGCTGGACCTTAACATCTTGAAGAAAATTCTAGAGTCTGACCCAGGCATGCCTGTGCATCACTGTCTCTGTGACTGCAGCTCCGGGCACAGTATTCACTGCATTGTATACACATTTTATTGAGTATTTGGTAACCTGAGATGCAGAAATGACCACATTTTATAGACTGATTGTAATGTCAGAAGGAAGGTTAGCAATAGATTGTTCCTTGACAAAAAAAAATAAAAAATGGAAAGTAAATATTTTGTAATATGCATCTGGCAGCTGATGGATCTCAAAGTGAATGGGAAACAGGCATAAACATTCTCCCCATACCTGTCAAATTCCTTGCTGTCTTTTTCATTAGGGACAGGGTTTGAGGAAGCAAAAAGTTCTGAGCTAGTGTCCCTGTCCAAAGAGACTGCAACTGGTTTAGCCACAAGGTTTCAGAAAAGAAACACGTCTGGCACCTTACAAAGTCTGTCGGATTGCATTAAAGACATCCACCAGAGCCTTCAGAACTGGAGAAATAGCCAAGGGCTTTGGGGTAGCCATGCCGAGCAAGCCATAATATATTGTTTGAGCCTCTGAAACTTCTCTTCTGTTCCATTTGAAGAATTCTTTTACCTTAGATACGGTGTCAGAGAAAGAAATTTCTTCATTAGCTAATCTGGGAAAAGAATATCCTCAGATTCACAGATGATGGGAAAAGAGAGCTAAGAAACATTAAGACTTTCGTCATCAGAGTCTAAAACTACCTCTTTCTCAGAGGAAGAAGGAGCTCTCTCTGTTTTTACCTGGGTAGACACTGAAGGATAGGTAAAAGGACTGTATTGTACCAGTTTTCCTGGGAGCCGTTCTAACTAGAGAGAATAGAAGTGGGGGATATGTTTTGATTCTTTTGGGACTTTTTCCTGTGGGGTCTCTAGTCTGACAGTGTTAGAGAAATAAATGTCCAGACCACCATCATTGATGCAACTACAACCTCCCTTACCAGGACTTTACAAATTCCTCACTCACTCTCACTAAGAATGAAGTAAGGTTCTACTTTCTTGGCTAAAGATGCCTGAAGGCCTGGCAGTTTGTGCAGTGTTCCCAGTCCTTAGTGGCTTCCCATGCAGCCTCATCGGAGGGACCATGTATATCAGACTGATAGTCAAAGGCCTCTGAAACTACCTCATTAGATCTGTTTGTCTGTCCCAGACCACTGTAAAGAGGCAGATGACTGAGTCTTCTACAGAAAACTCTCTTTAAAAGATTTTGTCTTTTTTCTTTAATTGAGGGTGAGATTCAGAAGCTATGGTCAGTCACACACACCAAAACCTTCAGACAGTGGTCCCCCCCCCAAAAAAAAAAAATCTCAAGGAATTGAGCCTATTTCTAATGATTTTAGGTGCAAAAGATAAGCAAATATCACAGGACCTGATGACATGGCTCTCCCTATGAAAAAACACAGGCCAAGTGGGTGTCCTTATACGGTATCTGCCATTCACACACATTTCCCTTTCCTGACAGACATAAGCCACACTTTAAAATAACCGCTCCCAAAAAAAGTAAGAAAGTCCCCAAGAGGTCCTTATTTTCCCATAAAATTTCAATCTGACTGCATATACTGAAGCTATGAACAAAATGAAGCCTCTAACTAAGCATACCAATAGTAAGAAAGTTCTAAATTTTGGCATCCATACGCCCTTTTTATGCCACTACAGCCCAGCCTAATGACTGAGTGGAAATATGTTGCATAAGGAAGGTTTCTGAAATCTTTAGTATACTGGCTGGATGTCTGGTATCCTTAGCAGGATACATTCCATATAACGTTATGCTACCTTCTGCAACAGTGACCTAATGAACATCAGTTGTAGGATTTAAGTCTTAAAGCAGAGTTTTGAGGACAGTACAGTATTTTAGCAGCAGGATACTATACATCAGTTGAAAAGATGGCCCTGAGCAGATGATTCCAGTAGCCACAGATCAGATCTCAGTGACTAGATGACACCTCTTCTTTCTTCCCTTATTCCTCCTGGCTGCTTACGGAGAGGGAGTCCATCCCTTCTCTCTCTCCCTCCTCCTTTTTTTTCCTTAAACCTTGCTTGCATGCTATGAGGAAAAATTTTATGGGGGGCCAAGATTCTCAGACTCTAGGAGGAAAGGGGACCTTTCTACACTGCCCCACAGCATCTTCTTTGCTATACCTCCAGTCTCATCTTGTTGTGATGATGCATAATGATGTTTGCACTGCTCCTGATACTTTACCTCCGGCCCGCCAGTGGCCACCACAACAACCCCAATTACACCAACAATTGGCGGTGGGTGATGCTACCAGTGACAGGGGAACAACTAGACACCTGGAGAGCTAAAGCTAACATTTCCAAGAAGAAACTGGCATTGCATTAGAAAAACTGGATTTTGCAGACTATAGACAAAGGTTACAGGTTCCATTTTCACACCCCCCAGGAAGAGAGGAATGCCAAACCTACCACCTTCTCAAAGGGCAAAAGCTCTAAAACAAATATCTCAATCTCAAAGAATGAGAGTTGTGAAAAGGGTACTCACTTCTTGGAGCAAGAAGGGGATTTAAGGGCTTCTCTCTTCCTGGTACCAAAAGAAAAGAAAAATGGAGACAGACCCTAACATATTCCGCTTTTAAACACACATCTCAATTGTCCAAAAATTCAAATGCTGACCCTACAGCAGACCCTTCTTTTCCATGCTGGGGGTAAGGAGTCTTGGCTGGTAACTTAGATCTCTCAAGGAGGCATACCTGCACGTCCATATAAGATTAATTTAGAAGATACCTCAGATTTCTTGCAGGATCAGAGCATTATCAATTTCAGCATTGCCCCTTGGCCCAAGTACTGCGCCAGAGTGTTCACTTAAATGCCTGGCATCGTAATCGCCATTGCAGACTTCAGGAATTCAAATTTATCCCTACCTAGGCTATGGACTAAAGCATCTCTGCACATATTAAAAAAGAAAGAAATGATGGTAAAAATGGCAATCAGCAGCATCAGACCTTTTCTCCAAAGAGGCCCAGTTGATGATAAGGACAGACAACACCACAGTTATGTGGTACATCAACAAACAGGGGGACATCTTCAAAACTCACAAAGAGAATGGAGATTACCACAAATAGACTTGTTTGCATCCCCTCTCAATCACCAGTTGAAGAATTCTGCACAAGGACTTACCACCCACTTGCTTGGAAGGTGGACAGGTCTGGAACTACAGGCATTATGGGCAGTGCACCCTTCCTAATCTTCCCATCAAGACAGAGTGTCCATGAGAACAAATTGTGTGGCCTCTTCATAATAGGAATCATGTTAGCTTTAAATTTAGTTATATAGTGAAAATGAACAAGCACAGGAACCTGTCTAGTTCCAACCTCACCACCACGAGTGCTGAGGACAAAATAAAAAACAGAGAAACTAGTGGTCTTAAAACTTCATTGATGTGCTCTGTCACAATAATTTCCAAAAGTCATGAAACCCAGATAGTGTTCTAAAGCAACAAGCCTTTATTCATCACAGACAAATGATCCTCATTAAGAAAAAAAAAATTAGAAATATTTCAACAATGTTAAACATATTCACTTTTATATACTTAGAAGTAGGTGTGGAAAATATATGCATTGTTTAATTTTAAACCAGCCTGTTCATGACAAACAATATAAACAGTGCTGTAAAAGTGCATTTTAGAACAGCAAATACCCACCCCCGCACATTACTACTGATCAGATCAAACTAAATCCTAGATAATGAAAACACTACCTATTTGCAATCCACATTCCAAGATCAGGTATTAAGAAAAGCATAGCATGTATAAATAATATATATATATATATATATATATATATATATATATATATATATATATATATATATATATATATACACACACACACACACACACACACACACACACACACACACACACACACACACACACACACATACATAAAAAGATTTTTAACTAAAATCGCTTTCCGCTAACTAATACAATAAAGCCTTCATCAGGTCTGTGACAATAACAAGAAAAACACATAGCTATCTAACTATAATCAAACTAGGACACTATAAATATAAAAATACATCTGTCTAATAATATCTTGTAAATATCCATCCATGTGTATTATTGTGCATAAAAAACTAAGTGGTTAACAGCTCAGAAAAAAATGTCACTGCTTTGCAGCCCCAAAAACATGTTTATACAATGAAAACTAGAAGAAAAAAACACAAAAAATACAGAAAACAGTGGATGAAGTAAACTAGTAATGTATACCTGTGCAGGTGTGTGCACGAGTGTGCATGAGCTTCCTTCAATATGATAAATGAGAGAGTTATACCAATACTGCATGGTAATAGCGGCATGAAAAAATGTATATTTTTGAATTTACCATTTAAATCTCTGGTGTGATGCAGTAAATCTAATCAAAGCATAACTGAGGTTAAAGTATACATACATATGTGTATACACATTCTACACAACATTTTTATTATTATTATTTAGTATATTTTTAGTACACAAAAATATTCCTCAAAAACCTCCCTAAAAACCTTTACAGATTGTGTGGCAGCTTACGTAAATTCAACTCACTCTTAATAGAGCAATAATAGTTAAGTCCTGGTTTTCTGAACACATTTAATTTCAACTGCCAGCATAGTTCTTTTTTCTTCAACACACCATTGACACCACCTTCAAGCTCATCCAGGGGTGTTCTAATAAGTGTTTGGATAAGGTGTTCCTCTGGCATTTACGTCTGATGTCAGAAAGATGACCTGAAATCCTCCTTTTCGGCTTATTCATAGTCTTACCCACATAAAATGCAGGGCACTCGTTACACATGGCTGTATATACAACTTTTTTCAGTATTACAGTTACCACTTGCTGAAGATTTAACCATCTTTTAAGATAGGGACACTCAAATGAGTCGCACTCCCATCAAGTATTCACAGAACGTGCAGTTGGGTGGCCCACAGATTTTAGTGCTCATGTCGTTCTGGTGTTCCTTATTTTTCTTTTCCATATAGCTATGTATGCTTCTGCCCTTTTTATTTACAAAAGTAGGGTGATCTCCTAAAACCCTTGCAAACTGCAGACTGTCAGTGAGGATGGCCCAGTTCTCCTTAATAATGGCTTTAACTGTATTGAAATTCCAGGTGTAAGTTAGAATGCAACTCTCCTTAACTTTTCTCTTCTTTTGGGCTATGGTGTCCTCATTGTATAATTGAAAAAATAATATACGGGTGAAAGTGCTTGGAGTAATTTTGTTTCAATAAAGACTGTTTGTTTCAAAGACCTTTCGGCCGTTGCCAGTAATTTCACCTTGGTTGGAACAAGTTGGATTAAGTAGCTGCTAATTACGGGTCCTGAACTGCTGGGCTGTGTTTTTTTCATTCTTGGTTTTTTCGTTTGTTTTTTTATCTCATTGTATAATTCTACCTAAAGGCCTATTCCACATAAGTTCATAGGTAGGTACTAGGCTATTTGCCCAAGGGCCTAAGTAAGCCTAGCCAACAAGGTTCCCTGGCTTACGCCACCCAAGAAAGTTATTTTCTTGTGCCCCTGTTGAGCAGAGCCACAGAAGTGATCCCCAGGGTGTATTTCCTATTTCCCATCCACTCATCAAGATTTTTCTTGAAGAGTGCTAATGAGGAGCTTTGCTTGACATAGATGGATAGCTTGCTCCGGAGTATGGGAAGTCTCTGGGACAGGAATCTATCCCTCCAGTATTTCCTATGTATTGTGGTGACAAGGTTTAGGTACCTAGAGTATGTAGCTCAGAGGGACTGGGATTTCTGTAGGTGTAGCATGTCCAACAGCTCTGGGTTTGACATACCTTTAGATATGTTAGGCAGAGATCACCTTTGAGTAGGCGATATGCTACGGAGTAAAGCTGGAGTTGTTTTAGACGATCAGTGTAGGGCATCTGTTTAAGGCCAGTAATCCTCTTTGTGAGGTACTTCTGTCTCCTTTCCAGCTGCTGCAGATGTCTTGAGGTACATTCCAAAAGGGGCATTGTAATGACCTCTTTTTTCCTGGAAGAGAACCCTTTTGTGATGAGGTGTGCCATGTAGAAGGATTTCCTGACTACTGTGGCGATGTGATTATCAAAGGAGAGACTACTCTCCACCTGGGTCCCAAGGTCTCTTATCACACATTCGGCATTAAGTAGACTGCCGCCTATGTGGTAGTTCACAGGTACAGAGTTTTTACCAAAGGGAATGACAATGCACTTTTTGGCACTGAGCTTGAGGCCATGGCTCTGACACCAGGCATCTGTCTCAGTGAGGCCCTTATGTAGGATGTCCACATCATTTGGGGACTCGACTATGGCTCCTAGTTTGCAGTCATCTGCGAACTTCATTAGCCAAAGGCCTTCTGTGTTAGCCTGTACTTCAGAGAGGTAGACACCAAACAGGAGAGGTCCCAGGACTGAATCCTGTGGTACTCCACTTGTCACTGGTTTGAAGTCAGATTTGGAGTCTGCAACTTTTACAGTGTGGGTTCTGTCAGTGAGCCAGATGGCAACCCATCTTGTGACGTAGGGATTTATACCAAGTTTAGTGAGTTTAACTATAATTCCAGAATGGGGAAGGTGTTGAACACCTTGATGAGGTCAAGATAGCCTGTGTGAACCACCTTACCCTTGTCTGCGGCTTTGGTGAAAAGTCGCTCAAGTTCAGGAGGCATGATCTGCCTTTTACAAACCCGAACTGCATCATCATTAGTTGTAGAATCTCTAATGGGATCCAGGATTATATGTAACGTGTTTCATTCATATTCTCTGTTTAAGAAATAGTTTTCAAGCTCATTCATATTTTTGAGAAAAGAGGCCAAATCGGTGGTAATGCCGTGGGATTTTATTACATTGTGCTCAGTTTTTACTGTATGAATACTATCTCTGTGAAGTAAGTAATCGACTCTTGTTGGTTTCCTGTATGTCACTAATTAATTTTCCTCTGTCTTTATCAATACTGACAGTCATATCAAGGAACTGCACTGACTCTGACCTGATGGAAGTGGTAAATTTCAGGAATGAGGTGGTGTTATTAATGTAATGGATAAACTCAGTGAATTTAGATGTCTTACCTTGCTAGACTATGAATCCATAATCAATAAAGTGAAGGTAGCTGGTCTTAAAACTCCAGTATTCACTTTGCAGTAAAAATTCCTCCTCCCATTTGCCTAAGGCTACATTGGCCAGGCTAGGGGCCATAGCTGCACCTATGGCTATCCCCCATCTGTAATTCTCATACTGTGGTCATAAGCTGTTTTGTTTTCCAGGTTAACCCATTTTCAGACTTCTGTTCTCATGAATGGCAGCCAGTTAATCATGTTCTAACTAACAGAACACAGCTGGTTAGTTTAATATTTTATCATAGGTTGTGTCCTTGACCGGTGAGCACTGTGGTATCACCATTGGTGTAAAACTGCTGTTTACTGTTTTGGGGAGATACTCCTTTATTCATGATTGTGTGACTGTAAAGTTAGTATCTATCTACTAACTCTACAAGTTTATACATATAGTAAGTTAGTATATATAGGTTAGAAGATTAGAGGTAGTGGTATATATATAGCATATAAAGTTAGGGAGATGTAAGGGAGAGCCCCCTATGTCGGGTGCTGGAGGGCCTGGAAAATTTTCTGTTGATGTACTGAATGGTTGTAATTATATTGTTTTCTTTTTTCTTTTCCAGTCAGTTTTGAAAAATTTTTTCAGTGATTGTGTTTCAGACATTCCTTAAGGAAGCTTCATTTTCGGGTCTATATCATAAGATCGAAATTTCAAAACTTCGAATCTGATATGGTTGACACCATATGATCGAAGTTTTGAAACTTTGAATCTTTTAATGGAGATCTCCCTTTTCTGCACTGTAGTGCGATCTCAGAGTTAGTATATTTAAGTAGCGGGGGTGTGGGGGTGCAAGTGGGCTTGCCCCCCTGCTTAGAGTGTTTAAATGGTTTGTTTATGTAGGTTGTTGTGCTTGTATTACATTTTCGAAGTTTCAAAACTTCAATCATATGGTGTCGACCATATCAGATTCGAAGTTTTGCAACTTCGATCATGTAATATAGACATCATTTTCATATATTATTAACCCCTCTGCCAGCTGTGACTTAAATTGCCTTGTATTTGATTCTTACAGGTTATCTAGAGATGACTGTTTTCAGCTGTTGGCACTAGAAAGGAATACAAAATGTAAATGGACTTCACACAAAATGTATATGTTTTAACATGTGGGATATCTATTTCATGTAAACAGTAAGGAAAGGAAAGGAAAGAGTGGAATATTGGTTTTGTTCTTGTATGTTTTCTTTAAGCAATAACGGACGTGTAGGTGTGGGTATATTGAATATTTACCCAAAGTTGGCATGGTTTGATTATGAGGGTGAAGCCTAAGTGATTAAACAAAGCCAACCATGGGTAAATCTTCAATATACCCACAATCACTAGTCAGTTACTGCTGTTATAGAATGACATTATTTAAGAAAGAAATTACTTTTGTTAAATAATGTCTTTGTATAATGGCGCCGTGTTGTTTCTGCATTTATTGATGTACTGTGCATGTATATGGACTTGCGTTCCCACATTGCACAGTACTTCAGTGTTGTGGAAAGCAAGCAATGGAGAAAGGAAGATCTACATTTTTTTTGAAAAAAAATGTAAAATCCAGACAGTTTAGAGGTGTGAGTGTTAACAGGGCACAAATACATGGAAAATCAGGTATGTTTCTTTAGTTTTGCAGAACATGCGTGATTTTTTTTATATTTGCTCTACCTTCCATATGTACCTCACAACCTCTTAGCTCAAGAAATGTCATAGAGCCTTAAATAAGGAGACAAAGGTCCCTATTATAAATGTTGCTCTTGTAAACTTAGAAAGCTGCTGGAATAACAGGATTTATGTATTGTGCATTGTCTGAAGGATATAAGTTCTGCAATTAAAATGTGCTGCCATTATTTAATGACTTTACTCAAGTGATTTGCTGGAAAACCACAAATTTTATGAGGGTCAGCTAAAATATGAGGCAAAATTTTGGACATTGTGAAAATCTAGACACTTGTAATGTATACTTCCAGAGCTCATGCTAATAGAAGAAAATCTGGTCACACTTCAGCGACTGGAATTTTTTCTATTCGTATATGTTCAATTTACAGTGGGCAAGCTGGTTGGACTGACCAATCAGTGTGCACATTTTTGAATACTAACAAGCTATCATTGTATAATTTACATATTTTATACCATTCCACCCCCCACCCCCCAAAAGTTCTGAAATTATGCAGATTGGTTTATCTTCCTAGGTAAAAAGTGAAATAAAATAAATATGAATTATGTTTGGTATAAAAAGTAGTGAGAATTTTTAAAATGCAGTTAAAGTTGTGAACATTTTTTAAAGAACATACAACCTCTAGTGGTAATGTCTGTAAAATATGATTTGTATTTCCATTCTTTCTTCCAGGAAACTGATGTTTACAGATCATTTCAAATTCAGGAACCATAAGGAACCAGGAAGACTTTCTACAAATGTTAGCACACACACACTATTCTTGTTCTTTGTGTCCTGTACCATTTGTTGGTTATCATTCCTTGACCTACTGTTGTGCCATGTAGGTTTGCTTTGTGCACTCCGTCCTTGATGCTTTAGAGTCCAAGCCAATGGCTGTCAGTGTGTGTGTGTGTTTAGTCTTTAATCTCACTGTACCCCCAGTGTACCTACATTGCTGCAGGTACAGTTAGCAGCATTAACAATTGTGGTGCATGTAGTAACTGGAAGGCTTGGTTGCCATTCTCAGTTGGTAAATGTTGCACATGTTTCAGTATAAACAAAATGTAATTATTGTTAGTATAATAGAACATGTTTTTAATCTTTCAACTTTTCCACTGATCCTAACCTTTTCTGACCCCCAAAAAACATAAAAAAGCTTTTTAAAAATTAAAGATGTGAAGATACTTGAAAATAATTTTAAAAGAAAGGGAAATGCCTGCAGGGACATTGTATCTTTATATATATATGGACTTAAGCCTTTATTCTTATTTAATGTTAATTACTTGGTTCTTCTAATACTAAATGTTGTGCATTTCTCATCTAAGCCAGTGTAGTCTGTACCATCACTTAGCTATGGATGTATTAAAGCTGCTTTAGTGAACTGATTGTAAACTGAATTGACTTAATATGTTCTCGTGTTTAGTCTGTAAGCGGATTTGTAATTTTTGTCAGTTTTTTGCCTTGTACTAAAATGTTTCAGCCAGCATTTAGTGTTCAGTTATTCTAAAAGAATCAATGTTAAAAAGCCTAGTGGATATTTTAGTACAATCCAGATGAGAAAAAAAAAAACTTTGTAAAAAATTGACATTGAAACAGACTTTTTAAAGAGATACCACCAGCTTGCATGCTGATGAGAATGCATTGATATTGTGAGCATTTGTGATACCTGTAAAATTAAATAAAATGTGTTTTTGTTGTCCTTTGTGTTACTTATTGCTTTAATGAGCCACATCTTAGAGTTACTACTTTATCCTGTGCTGCTGGACATCTGAATAAAGATTGCTGGGGGAGAAAAAGTTAGACATAATGATTCTTCACTGAGTACAGGGGGACATTGAGCAATATTTGACACTTTTATGCTGAAATATTCTTTTGTGCTTATTTTATGTGCTAACCAGGTGAGCCAACTAGGCACAGCTGTCCTTTTTCTGGGAAAACCTGGCAGCACTGCATGGTTAAGTGACTTGCTCCATCATGCACTATGCAGCCAGCTCCGTTGGCAAACAGGGATATAGCCTTGACTATGACGAAGCAGCTGGAGTTTGATTAGCAGCTAGGACACGTGTTGGAGCTGATGGGGAGGGCACAACAGAGCATGCCTAGAGCACATGGTCCTGTGGTTGAATCTCTGGTGGAGACCAAAATCCCCAGTGTTAATCTTGGCTTCCAGGGGACAGAAGTGCCTTAAGTGGTCATGACACTCATGGAAATGGGTGACATACCCTCACTTACACCCACTGCACCTGATTTCCTGACCATATTGCTGGCCATGTGCAGTGGGATTAGAACTATAAACAGTAATATCCCCAACAAATGCTGTTGGCCACCTCAGTGCTGGTTCCCCTTGATCAGCTCTCTCCTTGGTTTATTAGGAAACAAATATACCAGCAGACCAAGAGAGGGTCTGATGGTTTGCAGGCAGCGGATGCAAAATTTTCAAAAAAAAAAGACTTGCACATATGTAAATGAAAGTTTTTGCCAGTAGGACTTGGCAGCAAATGCTATGACTGCAAGAAATCCTAATTATCTGTCACTTAAGAGGGTCTGTCTATATATGATTCCATTTACTGAGGCCACATTTTGTCCATTCATAATATGATGACCTTGGAAACCTCACCTTCCCATGGTTTTTCCCCATTGTCATCTGCTATACATTTTACAGTAAGAAAACTGCTACGAGAATGGTAATTATTCAGTTATTGGTGGATTTGTGTTTGCATGCATGCTTCTTTGTGTGCACTTTATAATAGTATTTATTTTTAACTGGCACCTTTTTCCTGCTTGACTGTATGCTGTGCCCCTCTGTCTCACTACTGAAATGCAGGCATTGTGCATGTTTGTGTTGTACTGTTTCAGTAGTGATGCTGAACTTCTGCTTTCTCTTACTCATTAATCAACTCTTCATTACGTCAATTATTAGTTCTGAACTCTTCCTTCTACACAAACGGTTTAAAGGAATGTGTGATTTTAGTAGATACTTCAGCTTCATAAGGACATTGGCTCCCATGTTTTTTGCTATCATTCGTCTAAGTTACTGCTCTTTCTACACATACCAGCAGTTAATATCAAGCTGATGCCATGCATGTGTGCACCAGTATTTTACTTCTACTGAATTTGAGTACCTTGCTTTAGGTGGCTATATTATTCCACCACCCATCTGTGTTGTGCTGCTTTTGAGTATCATTGTTGTTACCCCCCTGTTTTCTGATGCATTGAGTATCATTGTTCTTAACCCCCTGTTTTCTGATGCATTGAGTATCATTGTTACCCCCCTGTTTTCTGATGCATTGAGTATCATTGTTCTTACCCCCCTGTTTTCTGATGCATTGAGTATCATTGTTCTTACCCCCTGTTTTCTGATGCATTGAGTATCATTGTTACCCCCCTGTTTTCTGATGCATTGAGTATCATTGTTCTTACCCCCCTGTTTTCTGATGCATTGAGTATCATTGTTACCCCCCTGTTTTCTGATGCATTGAGTATCATTGTTCTTACCCCCCTGTTTTCTGATGCATTGAGTATCATTGTTACCCCCCTGTTTTCTGATGCATTGAGTATCATTGTTCTTACCCCCCTGTTTTCTGATGCATTGAGTATCATCGTTCTTCCCCCCCCCCCGTTTTCTGATGCATTGAGTAACATCATTCTTACCCCCTGTTTTCTGATGCATTAAGTGTCATTGTTTTACTCACCTGGGTATTACTGTTTTGAGTATCAATTGTTCTTACCCCCCTGTTTTCTGATGCATTGAGTATCATTGTTTTACTCACCTGGGTACTACTGTTTTGAGTATCATTGTTCTTACCCCCCTGTTTTCTGATGCATTGAGTATCATTGTTCTTACCCCCCTGTTTTCTGATACATTGAGTAACATCATTCTTACCCCCTGTTTTCTGATGCATTGAGTATCATTGTTTTACCCACCTGGGTACTACTGTTTTGAGTATCATTGTTCTTACCCCCCTGTTTTCTGATGCATTATCATCGTTCTTACCCCCCTGTTTTCTGATGATTCATTGAGTATCATTGTTCTTACCCCCCTGTTTTCTGATGCATTGAGTATCCTTGTTCTCCCCCCCCCCTGTTTTCTGATGCATTGAGTATCATTGTTTTACCCACCTGGGTACTACTGTTTTGAGTAGCATTGTTCTACCTCCAGATTTTGCTGCTTTTAAGTACCTTACAAAGCTTTCTACAGCTGTAATCGGGTCTTTTGTTGTAGTTCTAGCTGGCCAGCTACATTGTTCATGTGTGGGACATAGGAACTGTGACCTGAAAAATTGTTTCACAGCAACTTAGTAAAGAATAAGAAACTAGTAGTAGTTGCTTGATAAACTATATACACACAAACACACACACACACACATGCATCATAGCATGTAACTCGCATACTGGAGACAGAACTTCAAGTTCAGTTCACTTTATTTAAAGTGAGGCATGCAAGTAAATTGAAAAGAAGCTTATTTCTGCAGATGGAAAAGTCTCTTAAACAAAGTCTTAAAGTTCCAGCTTCACTTTTACCAAAAGTTCCAAGACTTCAAGTAATTCTCCATATAGACCCATAGGTGTCTTTCTGTTGCTCCAAGTTCTTTTCTTGTAAATCTACAGTTGGTAACCTCCAAAACTCACATCTCTCAACCCCCATGTTCCCTGTCAAAGAGAGGCAATATCTCTTCCAGTCAACTTTCTGGCTGGTAACCACAAAGTGTTCCTACTCTTGGCCTTAATACTGCCTCGCCACTGAGAAGTAAGCTTCTCTGCCATGTTGTTCTAAGCTATTCCTTGTAATTGCATTTCTACAGGTGTCCCTTGTCAGTCTCTGTTGTGTCTGCATGCTTGATCATATCAGCTGGGGTATATATAGCAGCATTAAACTTTTTTTTTTCTAGGCAGCAGCATTTTCACAGGAAAAATATCAACTTCACAACAAAAATAGCATGCCCATTACAAAAACAATATTTTTATAGATGAAAAACATTTTAACATCCTTTAACCCTTGCTATACCACAAACAACTCCCTACCAGCACAGAATCCCTGGTTCTTTACTACTTAGGGTGACTTATGGGTATGAAATAATTCATCCGTATTTACATTCTTATGAGACAGACTGTGTTTGACAACTGAAGACAATGTCCACCTGCATAATTTGTTATTGATATCTTTTCATTGTGTAACCATTGCAGGAATACACAAGTAGTGACTAATATGAATCTGCAACTTAACAGACCGGGTTGCAGTGAATAGTGTCCGTTAAATGGCAAGGCACTGTTGCTTGATGGTGGAGTACCCTCATCTCCAACCTGGTTTACTTGCTATTAAGATGATAAACGAGGTGTTCTTCACCACCCACATCTACTTTAGAAGCATCTGGATAGACAAGAAAAGGATTAACAAACTCAGAAGCAACTAATTTTGGATCTGAACAGAAAAAGATGTTTTTTAGTCATTTAGAAGCCAGCCCAAAACTAACGAAGTGGCATTGGCAAATGCTTCTCACCCTCTGAAGCAAAAGAAAAGCCAGCATTGTCTACCCTTGAAGCTCTTTTTCATTTCTCTCCATGACCTCATCCATTCTGGGCATTGGGTAAGTGTTAAATTTGGATATTTCATTCAGTTTCCAGAAATTATTACAAATTATACAACGACCCCCCCCCCCATTAATATTCCAAAACGTGCTCGCTGATTGGTCAGCATGCATGTTGTAAATCAGACTTATACTAATGGAAAAAGGTCCGGTTGCCCGGACGTTTTCCATTAGTATAAGTCTTTTTTACAGCAACAGAGAACGCAAGATCTCTGTTGCTTTTAGGCTACTGTCTCGCTATGTTAAAGGAGTTTAACATAGCGAGACAGCTTTAAAAAAAGTAACGGAGATCTTTCTTTCTCCGTTGCGTTTTTTAAAGCTGTCTCGCTATGTTGAACTCCTTTAACATAGCGAGACACTTTGTAAAAAGCAAAGTACAGTTTTGTACCTACCATAAATGTAGATGTTCGAGGATCCACATTGCTGCAGTCC
The DNA here is from genome assembly GCF_019279795.1 of Protopterus annectens. Classification (NCBI taxonomy): domain Eukaryota; kingdom Metazoa; phylum Chordata; order Ceratodontiformes; family Protopteridae; genus Protopterus; species Protopterus annectens. The sequence continues at coordinate 341,871,641 of NC_056735.1, forward strand.
TAACTATAGGGTAGTCCGCTGTCCAGTCGGCCCGAATACCAAAGTATATGGCTGACGTCGGTCAGGGCGCATTAGACTGACGTCAGTACATCAGGGTACTAATGCGCATGGCCGACGTCATATCCTCAGTCTTTTCTTGCCCCAGATGTCAGAAGACCCTGAAAAGATAAGGCCAAAACCAAAAACTCCAAACATACCTGCACCAAAAATATGTACAATATATACAAAAGTAACAGAATATAACCTCACCTACACAACCACCCCTAAACACAGAGGGGAAGGAGGGAGGGTAATTGGACTGCAGCAATGTGGATCCTCGAACATCTACATTTATGGTAGGTACAAAACTGTACTATGTTCTTCATTCCACATTGCTGCAGTCCTAACTATTGGGTAGAATCCCAAAGCAGAGGTAAGGGAGGCTGGCAAATCATAAGGAAGCAGGAACTGACAACATGCCTTGCAAAATAGCTGTGGCAAAACCAGCCCTAGACTTAGAGTAGAGAGGAAGGTGATAATGCTTAGAGAAAGTATGCACTGAACTCCAAGTTGCTGCCTCCAAAATATCCTTAGTGGCCACCCCCCTTAGAAATGCTGTTGAAGTGGCAGTAGCCCTAGTGGAATGAGGCCTAATCCCAGCTGGAATCTCCTTGCCATGATGGGAATAACAAAATGCAATGCAACACCCAATCCACCTAGAAATAGTTTGTTTTGACACAGGCTTGCCCTGCGAACCCAAAGCAAAAGAAACAAACAACTGCTGAGACTGCCTGAAATCCTTAGTCCTGCTCAAATAATAACGCAATTGCCTGTGTACATCTAAAGTGTGCAAAATCTTTTCCCCTTTATTTTGGGGATCTGCATAAAAAGTAGGCAAATGAATAGTTTGGTTTAAAGCCACACTAGAAACCACCTTAGGCATAAAGGAAGGATTAGTACGTAAGATACCCTATCCTTATGAAAATCAAAAGGCTCTACCGCCATAAGGGCCTGCAACTCAGAAACCCTTCTTGCAGAAGTAATGGCCAACAAAAGCAGTCTTCCATGACAAATATTTCAATTCAGCAGTAGCCGAGGCTCAAAAGGTTGTAGAGTAAGTTTCTCCAACACAAAATTGAGATCCCAAGCAGGAGTAGGAGCTCACGTGGGGTCTTATATTCTTTGCCCCTCTAAGAAATTGCTTGAACAAAGGATGCGAAAACAATGGTGGGTCACAATCATAGTGAGCTGAAATTGCTGCAGCATGAATCTTAATGGAAGAGAAAGACAAACCTTTGTCCAATAACTCAGTAAGATATTGAAGAGCCACACTCAAATTAGGCTCAGAAATCTCCAAATTGTTTGCTGCACTCCAAAATAAAAATCTCTTCCATTTTTCATGTACACTTTCCTTGTACTAGGTCTTCTGGCTTCCATAATCACATTTAAAACTTGTTGAGGAAGTTGAGACCTGCTGTCTTTCAAAACAGAATATGCCAGGCTGTTAGATGAAGAGAGTGAAGCTTGACATTGAGCAGGTGACCGTCCCTCTGAGACAACAGATGTGGAATCAAGGGTAAAGGCCATGGAGGCTTCCTTACCAGACTCCTCAGTAATGGGTACCAGTGCTGCCGAGGCCAATCTGGAGCTATTAAAATCATCCTTGGCTTGTCTTGTCTGACCTTTAGAAGCACCTTTGGGAGAAGAGGCAAAGGTGGAAAAGCATACACATGAAGATTTTTCCAACTGAAAGAAAGAGCATCCACTTTCCAAGCTGTGTGATGAAACCTCTTTGTGCAAAACTTTGGCAGCTGGTGGTTTTGTGGAGAAGCGAACAGATCTATGTCTGGAGTTCCCCATGACACTGTCAATTTTTGAAATACATGAAGATCCAGTTTCCACTCGTGGGGATCCATGATTTGTCTGTTTAACACATCTGCTAAGGAGTTCTGTGCTCCCGGCAGAAACCTTGCCTGAAGAGTTAGTTGCAAGCTGAGCAGTCTCCCATAAAATCATTGCTTGCCTGCACAATGGGTAAGAATGTGTTCCCCTTGTTTGTTGATGTACCACATGACAGTTGTGTTGTCTGTTAGAATCAACACCTGCCCTGGAAGAAGTAACTCCTTGAAAGCCATTAATGCAAACTGGACTGCTAACATCTCTTTCATGTTGATATGTAGATGCTGTAGTCTGGCAGGCCACTTGTCTTGTATCCACTTTCCATTTAGATGAGCTCCCCAAGCAATGTCTGAGGCATCTGTCGTTAGAATCTGACTCGCCTCTGGTCGGGTCACAGAGAGTCCCTTGTTTAGGTGACATTCCTGAGCCCACCACAAAAATTCCTTTTGAATGCAAGGTATTATTTGAATGACAGTGTCCAAATCCCGGCAGTGCTGTGTCCATACATTTTGAGATACCATTGCAGCTTCCTCATATGCAGTTTGGCATTGGGAAGCACCAGAATACAAGATGCCATGAACCCTAAGGCTTGAAGGACTGTCCTTGCAGTCAGCCCGGACTGAAGAGATAGTTGATGGAAGTAACTGGAAAGATTCTTTTGTTTGTCCGGGGTTAAAAGGCCATCTGGGCTGCTGTATTCAGTCTCACACCCAGAAAGCACATGTCTTGAGAGGGTACTAGACTGGACTTTATTTCGTTCACAGAATACCCTAGGCATCTTAGCACTGCTATGACATAGTCCAAATGCTGTAGAAGGTCTTCCTTTTCTTGAGCTAGAATCAGGCAGTCGTCCAAGTAAGGATAGATTTGAATTCCTTTTAGCCTGAAGTAAGCTATCACTGGAGCCAGAACCTTTGTGAATACTCTGGGCGCAGTGGATAAGCCAAAGGGCAATGCAGAGAACTGATAGTGAGAATTTCCAGCTCGAAAACGCAGATACTTCCTGCAACTTAGTCTTATAGGCACATGAAGGTAAGCTTCCTTGAGATCTAAAGTTACCATCCAGTGATCTTTGCCCAGCAGAGGTAAAAGCTGTTGTAACGCCAACATTTTGAACTTGGGAATGTCCAGATAAGTGTTGAGGATAGATAAATCCAAAATTGGCCTCCACGTGTTCCCCTTCTTCGGTACTAGGAACAGACGAGAATAAAATCCTAGGCCCCTTTCTGGCACAGGAACTGGCTGAATGGCCCCTATTTGGAGCAACAGAGAAATTTGCTTGTGAGCCTCTTGTCTTTGTAGAGGAGGAATGTCTGGCATGCCTTTGAAAGGAGGCAAGGTATGGAAATAAAACCTGTAACCATGGTGAATGATATCCAGAACCCATCTGTCTTGGGTAATTAAATCCCAATTTTCTTTGAAAAGAGACAGCCTTCCTCCCAAAGGTGCTGCCAGGCGAGAATGTACTGGCAGCTGAAAAGGCAGGTCATTGGGTCTGCTTACGAAAGGACTGACCCCTGCCCTCACCAGAAATCTGAGCAGGGGAACTCCCTGTCCTAGACCTAAAAGAACCTTGAGCTCTGCCCCTACCACGTCTAGACCTACCCCTAGACTGGGAATCATAAGCAGGATAAGTCCATCCCTTAGTAGGCCAATTTTACTAAACCCGGAGGCTGCACCTGCAAAAATCCTTAACAGTTTGCATAGACTTAGCCTTGTCCTCCATTTTCTTTAAGACTGCTTCCACAGGCGAACCAAACAACACATCAGACTGCAAAGGAGCATCCAAAATCCTTGTTTTAACATGCTCAGCTAAATTCTGATCTCTCAACCAGGCATGCCTACGAAGAACAGAACCAGTGGCAGCCACCCTCGAGGAGGCCTGCACAGCATCAAAACCACATTGCAAAGAATGTTTACCCACCTGTTCAGACACATGAACTAAATCCTGCAACTCTTTACACTCAATACCTTCTGCCAGAGCATCCACCTTAGATTTCAATTGTGAAAGGAGATAATTCTGATATTTTAACATGTGAAACTGACAATTCAACGCCCTCATGGCTAAAGTGGAAGAAGTATACACTTTCTTTCCCCATCTATCCAAAGCCCTTGCCTCTTTATCAGGAGGAACAGGATTTTTAACAACAGAGGCCTTCACACCTTTAGGCCCCTGAGAGACAGTTTCGGGTCTGCCCTAGGACTCTTAAAAGATACTTATGAGCTTCAGGCACCCTATAGTACCTATCCGGTTTAACTGGGGCAGGAGGTAAAGAATCAGGATTCAGGAAGCCTCTGCAAAACATCTTCCACCACATTCAGAACAGGAGGTATAGCTAAAGGCCTATGCTGGGGTAAAAACAAGAATTCCCTAAGCCTCTTCCTGGAATCAGAGAAATCTTGACCTTCCCATTTAAAATGCTCCCTCATGGAATGCAGAGTCTCTGAAAATGAAAAATCCTCAGGAGGAGAAGCAGAAGGAGTAGAATCATCCACATCAGAATCAGAATAAGGAGGATACTCCTGCAAGTCTTCAGTCAAGACTCAGAAGCCTCGAACATTGCTCAAAACTTTCAAACTCAGGTTCCACCCTAGGCCTCTTATCAGGAGGGCATAGAACCTCTAATCATAGTAATCAAATCCTCTGCCATTTTAAGCATATGTTTCTAGGCAAAGACCCAGAAGCACTAGGAGAAACCCCACTGAAGCTGAACTTGGCCTGCCTCTCAAAGAAGCCTTGGAAACAGAAGGGGAGGCCCTAACCACCTTAGGAAGAGAGGGAAGAACAGCCACCTGAGAAGCCCCTCAGCCTGGCCTACTTCCTGTGAGGATACATCCTGTAACAGTAAAGTCTCTCCCTGAGACTCCAAAGAAACACCTGGCAAAACCTCCGGCTCCACTGAGCCTTCTAAAGATCCGACGTCTGGGACTGTCGGTTCTTCCACTCTAGGCTTTGCTGCTTTGTCCTTGCGCTTTTTGGTCGAAGCGGGCCGGAACATCCGACGGCATTTTATAATTACAACGCTTCCCAAAACTAACCTGGCACAGTCTAACCTTCTCTTAATAGTGCGTTTGTTAAATCTAGCACAAGAGCGGCATCCAACAACGCCGTGCTCAGGCCCTAAACAAGGTATACACAAAGTATGGTAATCCCTATGAGGTATCTGTTTCACAAGAAATACAGTTATTCACTTTTTCCGACATCCGGTTAAATACTGAGGCAAGAAAAAAACAAAATATTCCCCAACGGGGTACTTAGCCAACTTTGATTCGGTCTGAAACTCTGACTTCAGAAACTTTCAGAACGCCAACCTGCACTCGCAAAATTGCTTCTGCATCGGACCATGCGGCAAAAAAGACTGAGGATATGACGTCGGTCATGCGCATTAGTACCCTGACGTACTGACGTCAGTCTAATGCGCCCTGACCGACGTCAGCCATATACTTTGGTATTCGGGCCGACTGGACAGCGGACTACCCTATAGTTAGGACTGCAGCAATGTGGAATGAAGAACATCGGAGATCTTGCTTTCTTTGTTGCTTCCACCCACAGCTCTGATGTACTGCATAAGCATGCGCATGTGCAGTACATCAGAACTGCTGCAGAATACCAGACAGCTGCGGAAGGGCAGCAAGGAGGCATTATAAAATGCCATTATTTAAGAAAAGTAAGTATTTTTTTTCTTAAATAATGTCATTGTATAATAACTCACTTCTGGGTGTGGTAATGTTGGATTTACCCACGGTTGTCTTTGTTTGGCCACTCGGGCTTCGCCTTTGTGACCAAACTGCACCAACCGTGGGTAAATCCAGCATTACCCACACCCAGGCTTAGGTTATTGCTATAGTACTATGCAGCCTTCATGCTTAGGAAAACAGTCAAACTGTTTTATTTACTTTGAATAATCAGTAAGTCCTAGTTAAAGCATCTTTCTCCATTTTTTTCACTTGTTCTCCCCTGTTTTCTGATGCATTGAGTATCATTGTTTTACCCACCTGGGTACTACTGTTTTGAGTAGCATTGTTCTACCTCCAGATTTTGCTGCTTTTAAGTACCTTACAAAGCTTTCTACAGCTGTAATCGGGTCTTTTGTTGTAGTTCTAGCTGGCCAGCTACATTGTTCATGTGTGGGACATAGGAACTGTGACCTGAAAAATTGTTTCACAGCAACTTAGTAAAGAATAAGAAACTAGTAGTAGTAGTTGCTTGATAAACTATATACACACAAACACACACACACACACATGCATCATAGCATGCAACTCGCATACTGGAGATAGAACTTCAAGTTCAGTTCACTTTATTTAAAGTGAGGCATGCAAGTAAATTGAAAAGAAGCTTATTTCTGCAGATGGAAAAGTCTCTTAAACAAAGTCTTAAATTTCCAGCTTCACTTTTACCAAAAGTTCCAAGACTTCAAGTAATTTTCCATATAGACCCATAGGTGTCTTTCTGTTGCTCCAAGTTCTTTTCTTGAAAATCTACAGTTGGTAACCTCCAAAACTCACATCTCTCAACCCCCATGTTCCCTGTCAAAGAGAGGCAATATCTCTTCCAGTCAACTTTCTGGCTGGTAACCACAAAGTGTTCCTACTCTTGGCCTTAATACTGCCTCGCCACTGAGAAGTAAGCTTCTCTGCCATGTTGTTCTAAGCTATTCCTTGTAATTGCATTTCTACAGGTGTCCCTTGTCAGTCTCTGTTGTGTCTGCATGCTTGATCATATCAGCTGGGGTATATATTAAACCTTTTTTTTTTTCTAGGCAGCAGCATTTTCACAGGAAAAATATCAACTTCACAACAAAAATAGCATGCCCATTACAAAAACAATATTTTTATAGATGAAAAACATTTTAACATCCTTTAACCCTTGCTATACCACAAACAACTCCCTACCAGCACAGAATCCCTGGTTCTTTACTACTTAGGGTGACTTATGGGTATGAAATAATTCACCCGTATTGACATTCTTATGAGACAGACTGTGTTTGACAACTGAAGACAATGTCCACCTGCATAATTTGTTATTGATATCTTTTCATTGTGTAACCATTGCAGGAATACACAAGTAGTGACTAATATGAATCTGCAACTTAACAGACCGGGTTGCAGTGAATAGTGTCCGTTAAATGGCAAGGCACTGTTGCTTGATGGTGGAGTACCCTCATCT